>NW_010404571.1:6849-8943 GCF_000710305.1 Buceros rhinoceros silvestris | reverse complement strand
CCGGCCTGCCCCGTGCCAGTCGTGGGGATGGAAGTCCAGGCTGCAGCCTCTGCTCTGCCACTGGCTCCTTGTCTCAAGCAACCCCGGAGAGGCTGTTTTCCTCTCTGCCTCCTTCATGCCACGCGAAGGGAAAGCAGCTGAGAGTACAGGTGCCAGGTGATCGCAAGTGGCTGCTGTGAGCTGCTTCACATGGTCATCACCATACGAAGCTGCCATCCCACCCATGGGAGCAAACACCCTCCTCCTCCTCACCCTGTTCCACTAGGTCCCTCCCTGAGCTCCCAGTGCTGCAGCCTAGAAAGATAATGGGCTGAGCAGCTGAAGGGTCCGAGCTCTCCAGAGCAGGGCAGCTCACTCGTGGAGCATCTCAGGCCACTGCGTTCACAGGGTTGTTGTCAGCCAAGATGGACACAGGCTGTGAGGAGCCTGCAATGCTGTGACAGGCACCTGCCAGCATCAGCAGGCACCACGGGCTCCAGGAACCAAGAAAGCTGGTGACTGGACGAATGTCCAGGGTCCTGGAGCCTGTCAGGGTGCGCTGTCCCAGGCAAAGCTGTTCCGATGAGCACACAGGCGTGTTCCTCTATGCACAGCCCCAGCGCTGCAGACCCGTGCATCCCTTGTTCGTTCCTTTCAGCACAGAGGAGCCAGAGAGGAGGAAAAGGCAGCAGTACTCACAGCTTCTCCAGGCTCCTGTACCTCCCAAACTCATTGTCCAGCAGAGAAGGGATCTGATTTTTCTTCAGGTCCCTAGCAGGAAAAGAGAAGAGGAGAAAAACTCAAACCCAGGGCCAGCAGCCTAGCAGAGAAGAGGTCTTTATCAAAGAGGAGAGTGAGGACCAGACCCTCCCCTTCCCGTACCACACCAAATACCAGGCAGCTGCTGTGCCTTAGTGCTTCATCACTGATTGCTCTCCCAATCTACAGGCATCAGGTGCTGCAGAGAGTTTCTCCAGCTCTCCCCCCTCCCCAGCCCTTGCTTTGGGTGTGCGTCCCAGCTGTGAAGGCAGGTCCCTGGTCCTCCCCCCAGGCAAGACCCGGCCATTCCCTGCTCCCAGCTCAGTGCTCTTGTGGGAGGGTGGCAGCCACCAGCTGAACTCTGCATAGAGGGGGTCTGTCGACATGGAAAGGGCTCTTTGAATCCAGGGACAAGAAGTAAAAGCCAGGGATTTTTTTTTTCCTTTCCCTTATGTTTGTTTTCCAGGTGGGTGGGAGCATGTATCCCACTTGTGCCCCTCCTCGGGGAGAGGGGTGTGCGCACCCACTGCTACTCACAGCCTGGTGACATTGGAGGAGACCCAGGGGACAGCGACAAGGTCCTGCCTGGTGCAGTCCACAGCCCTTCCCCAGCACCGGCACTGCTCTGGAAAGAGCTCCAGCCCTGCGGGCAAGCAGAGGGGATGCACTGAGGGGAGGGCACGGGGGGCTGTGCCGGGTAGGGGAGACCCGCAGAGTGGGGAAGGATCCCGACCCCGTGGAGGACAGTTGCCGAGACTCTGCGCCCAGCCACTGGCATCCACTGCGGGGCAGAGCACAGGGACCTTGTCAGGCATCGGTGAAGAGCCAGACCCCAGCAGCCTTGGGACAGGCCCGGGATGTGGCTCCACAGCTGTACCAGGGTAGGTCAGAGGTTCATCCAGCCCCGCAGCGTATCTCCAAGCACAGTCACAATAAAATTTTCTTTATCTCTAGCATCCCACCCAGCCCGCTGTGAGGATATGCGGAGCCCAATGCTGCGGACCTTGTCAGGCATCGGTGAAGAGCCAGACCCCAGCAGCCTTGGGACAGGCCCGGGATGTGGCTCCACAGCTGTACCAGGGTAGGTCAGAGGTTCATCCAGCCCCGCAGCGTATCTCCAAGCACAGTCACAATAAAATTTTCTTTATCTCTAGCATCCCACCCAGCCCGCTGTGAGGATATGCGGAGCCCAATGCTGCACCCGAGCCACTCAGTGAACCAGCTCCAGAGGGTCCAAATTTGACTAGTCTGTAACTCATTTTCATCCGTGGACTCAGCATCCCTGAGCACAGAGCTCCGCAGTGGCACTATGGACTGTGTGAAAAGTGGAACTCATGTTGTGCCTTTAAATCTGCT
>NW_010404571.1:6127-6717 GCF_000710305.1 Buceros rhinoceros silvestris | reverse complement strand
AAATCTCCTCACCCTGCCTGTGCAGAGCCCCTTCGCTCCACTGCCTTCTACCACAGCCCAGAAATAACTGCCCCAGCCTGGTGGCAGCCCCAGCCTGGGAGAATCCCTGTGGGACAAGCTCCTCCCTGGGGCACACACAGCCTCCGTGCTGGGATGCGTGACTGCCTGAGCCGGGGAAGCAGCTGCATGCTGAAGCAGTTCCAGGATTCCTCATGCTGTCGTTGCTCCCAGGGGAAGAGCAAGCTCTGCTCTGATGCACTGGTGGTCCCAAACCCTGGCCCAGGAGTGGTCCCTGCCGAGGACACCCCTCTTTTCATGGAGCTCGCTGCTTACCGCAATTCTCCTCGTCCGCTCCGTTGTCGCAGTCTTCCTCCCCGTTGCAGTGCAGGGCCTGGGGCAGGCAGGCTGGGAGGTTGCCACAGGGAAACTGCCCCAAGGGACACACGTGCCCGTCCCGCCAGGAGTGGATTGGAGGAGGCTCTGCCCGAGGAAAAGGAGGTGCTCAGTGCTGGGGCAGAACCTCTCACCCCTGGACCAGTGACTTTCGGGACAGAGCGGGGCTGGAGGGGGGCCGTGCACACTCCAAGACC
>NW_010404571.1:3730-6069 GCF_000710305.1 Buceros rhinoceros silvestris | reverse complement strand
GCCTTTCCCCCCCCCAGTCCCACCATACCAGTGCCCCTCCAGTGAGACTGCACTCTGGCTGGAGCAAGTGCGAGGTAGTGGAGGCTGGAGACCACCAAGGAGGTACGAGCACAACTCAGGGACAAAGAGGGACCCAAACCCTCTTTCAGAGCACTTTTAGCTACCAAAATGCCACCTTGGAGGCAGGGGATCTGGGCAGGGGCAGCTCTGCTGAGGAACACGTAGAGATGGAGAGCACCAAGAAACTGGCCACCCCATCCCTCCTCCCCAGCACCCCCAGGACAGCCCCGTCCCTGAGGCACAGCTCCGTCCCGGGGTGCAAAGCCGCTGGGGCAGCTCCGGCTCTCCTGGTGCTGAGCCCTTTCCATCAGAGCTGTCAGCCAGCCATCTCCAGGGCCCTGCTCGCCTACGCCCAGCCATTCCCCATGGCAGGGACAGGCTCCGGGGCCAGCTCAGCATTTCCATGGCTGGTGCTGATTGGGGCCCTGGGGAGCAGCAGCCGTCAGGCACTGGGGGAACACGGCGGCGGGGACCCACCTAGACGACAGGATTTTCTCCAACTGCCAGACTGTTAGTGGCTGATGGCACATGCTGTAACTAAAAGCACTTTGCCTCACTCACACTCCCCCATGGACCCCCTCCATCCGTAACCCATCCCATCGGTGAGCACTGTGGCAGTCCAAGCCCTGCGAATGGAAATGGATCTCATCCAACCCTGAGACATGAGCTCCAGTCCCTCCAGATGGGTTTTTTCCTGTCTCCGCTCCATCTCTAGCTATCCAGGGAGGATCCCGGCTGCACGCTGTCATGGCACGCAGATTTCTAGCTGTTTTCTTAGTCTGAATTTATGGGGCACCCACAGAAGGCAATAGGAACCTTCTGAGGGCCTCCAGGTTCCTATTGCAGAGAGCGTGTCTGCATACAGAGCTACGTAAATACTAAGGGAGAAGAGTTTATACATCTATATATTTCTATATATAAACACAGATAGTTTCTATTTTCTCAGGAATGACGCTCAAT
Source organism: Buceros rhinoceros silvestris (assembly GCF_000710305.1). Lineage (NCBI taxonomy): Eukaryota > Metazoa > Chordata > Aves > Bucerotiformes > Bucerotidae > Buceros > Buceros rhinoceros. The sequence goes on along the minus strand of NW_010404571.1, from coordinate 5,049 downwards.
TCCACATTCCCAGCCAAACCGATGCCTCCCAGCCGCCATGTTCTGCAGTAACCCCTCCCTGGGCTGGAGATCACGCAGGACAGAAATCAGAGAAACAACCCAGGACACTGAGGAGAAACACCCTAAAACCGAAGTAGAGAAGACATATTCCAGGCAAGGTAAGAGGCTGAGAATACAGGTGGTTTTGCGGCGATGCAGCCTATCAGACAAATGGACCTTCCCTGGCAGAGATGCGACGGGGTGGGCACAGGCACCACCCTGCAGTGGGGACCCTCCTGCCTGGCTCTGCGGGGCCCCAGAAGGAAGGACAGAGAGAGCTGGCAGACAAACGTACCCAGGATTAACCTCAGCATCTGCCTCCACTTTTCACAAGGGCCACCCAGGACTGTAAACGAAGCCCATGCACCGCCAAGAGAACAGTCATGACCAAACCCTCTAGAAACGCAGGGGCGGAACAGAATGTGCCTCTGGTCTGCACTGCCTCTGTCTGCAGCCACCCGGTAAGTTCTGCCCACGAAACTGGAGCCACGGGACGTGGCAGGGGTAATGCATTGCCTGTGCCGCTCATCTCCAGCGCCCAGGTTCTTGCACCACGGGGCATCCCCTCCACCCCTGCCCAGGAGTGCAGCCCCCTTTTCCCATCACACCGCACACAGCCCCCCTCCCGCGTCCCACTGGCCCTAAAGCAAGCCTTTCTCAAGGAGACACAGTTAACTCTTCGACTGGAGAGAGAGGTTTAAGCCCCCGTCTCTCACACAGGGCGGGCAGGGGGGAAGTGCTTCGCCATCCCCAAAAATAACCCTCAACAAATCAAAGTGAAATGGAAACAGTGCAGAGCTCCTGCCTTTCCACCATCCCCCTTCCTGACCTCCAGCAAAAAATGTCCCTTTTTGACCTGGTTTCTCCCCACCGCTCCCTCCCCTTTCAGACTGCAGTGTGGCTGCATCTGCTCCGGCGCCCGCTCTCTCTGCTCTTGGATAAAAGGCAGAATCCCAGTTCGCAGCTACCTCTGGGTTTGCAGGTGACACTGATGCCCAGGAAGGTGAACGGTAGCAGGGCAGAGAGCAGTGTCACCAGCACGCAAACTGTCCCTACAGGACAGTGGACCATGGCTGTTTTCAGGCAGCCAGTATCCCTGCGCTGGGATCTATATCAAAACCCCACCACAAAACTCTCTACAACACCCCAGCCTAACACCCTGATTTCCTCCCCACTTTGGATGACGTGACCTGCAAACAGCCACTTACTTGAGGCAGCGTAGAAAAGCGATGGCAGAATGATCAGGAGCAGCCTCATGTCCACAGCCACTGGCAGGGCAG
>NW_010404571.1:1446-3683 GCF_000710305.1 Buceros rhinoceros silvestris | reverse complement strand
AAGGGTTGGCAGAAGGACCGGGACCAGCCTCATGCCCACAGCCACTGGCAGGACAGTCCCCGGCCCAAGAGGCTTTGAAACCTCCTGAGCTGCCAGGCAGAGGGTTGGGGACTGTGGAGATGCTGCGGGTCCTCTCCTGCTAACGGACATGCACGGACACACCGAGGATGCCACAGGTTGTCACTGGGCACTGTGTGGCCATCGTTGCCCCAGAGAAGGCGCTGGTGTGGTGGCAGCTGGGCACATCTGCAGCACCTCACGGGACTCTGCACGTAGAATCCAGCTAGGGGATGTGTGGAGGAAGGAGGAAGAGGAGAAGATTTATCCAGTCCTTCAAGCCGGGGACAGCATGGGGCACACTGGGATGCATGCCCCAGGGGAGCCCAGGACCAGTCTGGGGAGGAGAAAGAAGATAAGGAGGAGGAGAAGGAGGAGAAAGAGGAGGAGAAGAAGGAGGAGGAGGGCTGCTGCTTCCTCCCCAGGAGGGCCCTCTACTGGGTTTGTACTCAGTACCTGCACCCACCCGTGTCCAGTAGCTTGATGGGCACGACCCAGTGGTGGCATCCAAGGAGATCTCTGCCCCATCCCTGTGGGCATCCCAGGACAGGGAGCAGTCCAAGCTGGGAAGAAGGCAGGCACCAGCCCTGAGCATCCAACCGAGACATCAGGGCACTCGGGCTGTGTGGACTGAGGTCCAGGTGGGCTGCACGGACCTCCATCTCAGCACTGATGCTCTGTCCCCCTCCCCCTGCTGTCTGGGACTCCCTTTCCTCACCCACCCTCCCAGACCCACTGTGTGCACCCTGCCCCTGTCCCAGGACCACACCCCAGGGGTGAGCAGAGAGGAGGAGGATGGGTGCTGTGTGGCCCACCCCAGGCACAGGTCCTCCTGCTGCGGGGCCTGTGCCCAGGCAGCCTGGCTGCGCCCAGTGGTAGCTCTGAAGTGGCCAGGAACAAGTGGTGGCTGCTGCAGTTTAAAACACTCGCTTTGGTCTTGAGGGCTGGTCGGGGGCTCGGTGTCAGGAGACAAACACACTTCTCTGCCTTGACGCTCAGCCATGGGCATTTGCTGCTGGGTGCCGAGGTGCCCAGGAATGGGAGCGAGGAAGTGCCTTGTGGGGGTCCAGGTGGGGCAGAAAGGTGTTCCCCATCACATCCCGTGTGCTTCCAACCTAACAGCGGAGCCTCCTCCCCTCGGGAAGCCCAGCAGGGGCCAAGGGGAACCCATCTTCTCTTACATACACCCCACATCTCATTGCTCTTCATCCAACCAGCTGTTCTCACCCTTCCTTGGGGTATCTCCACAGCCTGTTCTTTGCTCTGGCTCTTGACCAGCCTTCAGTGCTCTCACAACTCTCCAGCTCTCTTCCCTCGTGTCCTCGCAGGCTGCCAGCACCTTGACACCACGTTTGTATTTCTTATCACGAGTGTTGTTAATGGGCCAAAAAATTCCCGCCCTTTGGCAGTGATCTTCGCCCAGCCTTTGGGGACACACCTCCCACCAACCACCCAGATGATGTATGGGCCTTGGACGCCTCCCCACACGCATTGCATCTCCAGGCTGTGAAGCCCAGCAATACGTTACATACAGAGCCCCGAGGGGCTCGGAGATGACTTGTGCAATTGCGTGGCGCAGATTCATATCCCAGGATTTTAAAAGCGTGACCTCTTCGCTGAGCTCCACCGTCACCTCCTGCTTTCCCCGCCAGAGCTCTCCTTGCTGTCTCCCTGGATAATATCATTTTGAGCACATCAAGCCAGCTTATCCCTTTTGCTTTGTTTTCCACTCGCGCCAAATCCCTCGGCTCTCACTCAGGCCTGAATTCTCCAGTGATTTTTTCTCCCCCTCCATTTGAGGTGAGCCTCTGCCTGCGTCAGAGGCCATGAGCTGCACATCACGGACCAGCTCTGTTCTCCCACGGGTGTCAGATGGGCTGATGCCAGCTGCGTGCGCACACCCCACGCACCCAGCTCTGGTGCTGGCCAGGCACGGGCACCCTCTGCCTTCATCAAGGCAGTGGATCTGGCTGGGACTTTGTGGCTTGGATGAAGTTGCTGGTGTGGGGCCATTCCTGGGTTTGTTCATCCATCTAGCAATGGTCACAGCCTGCTGCCTTGCTCCCAGCCTGGGAAGCGAGATGCTGAGCTCAGCAGAACCACTGTGGTTCAGTGTTGTAACACTGAGATGTGCTCATCAGCTGGAGAAATTGCCTCCGGAGGATGGGCTGAGGCAGAGG
>NW_010404571.1:0-1255 GCF_000710305.1 Buceros rhinoceros silvestris | reverse complement strand
TCCCCGAAGCCAGCAGCATCTTCCTCTCCATCTGTCCACCCTCACCCTCCTGCCAAAGGGACAGACAGATTTTCCCTCCCATCCCAAGCTGGGCACGCCGGAGCCAGCAGCAGCGTTGGGCCCGAGCTGCAGGTGATTCCAGGCAAAGCTCTGTATCTTCAGAGCAGTCTCTGAAACATCCCTGCTCAGTGGGGGTACTCTCTGGTGCTGCCCCATGCCTCTCTGGAAAGAAAAAAAAATGAACCTGGGCAAAGTTCAATCCCATTATCAGCCACCCGAACAGTGAAAGGAGCTGGAGGCAGCTAACTTGGAAACACCTTCCTCCAGAAAATTCATTTATTAGCTGGCAGAAAGGGCAGGGAGGAAGAAGGTCACGGGTTTGAGAGCCTGCCAAGTAACAGGCAAATAGGCAGAGAGACCTTTCCCTGCTGAGCTGTAAGAAAACACAGTCATAATTAACAACGCACACACTTGTACACGATCTTCCCTCTGGACACTCCATCTGCACACATGTCCCCTTGTCTGCCTCTCTAATATGGAGAGTATTAGAATATCACTAGGCATGCAGCAGGGTCAGCGGGAAGCTGTTGCCCTCCACGTGTGAATCCCTGCAGAGTTTCGCATTGTTCTACACTTCTCCTGTGCATTATCGTTTTTTATCATGCTGGAAAAAGAGATTGCACAAACCTGACCAAAACCTGGAGGGAAGCAAAATCAGACAGGTGCCTCCTGCGAGGGGAAGGACCTGGGAACTGCAAGAAGTGGGAGATAAAGTTTTCTCAGGAGCAAGGGTGTGCTAGTGCTCTGCTGCTTAATGAGACCCGTGCTCAGGGTCTGGCTGACTGACGGTCCGTATCCGATTCCAGCACTGGCGGTGTGAAGAGGCTGGCTGGGTGGCAGCTCCAGCTGGGAGGATGCTCTGCCCGCTCGCTCGCTGCGGTCCCGGCCGAGCAGCTCTGCCCACTGTGGTTCGTGTGCTCGCCCCGGCTGTGTCGTGCTTCACTGCTACTCCCTTCCTTCCGTGGGCTGCCAAGCTGTCGGGGGTTGCAAACCCCCAGCGCTGATGGAAGTGTCAGCTAGCACCATTACGAAACGAGCCCGAAGAACATCTCTGTGCTGCTGTTGCCGACACGTGCTCTGTGAAACGGGAACTGCTGTCAATCGTTAAACCCCTGTTTGTCCCCCGGGATAAGCTCATCACCTTAACTGTTTTATCTGTACAGCCAGGAAACCCCCTCAGCACCACAATTCCAGC
>NW_010404570.1:23210-32527 GCF_000710305.1 Buceros rhinoceros silvestris | reverse complement strand
GATCCGCCTCTCAAAGGAGGCTTTAGGAATGAGCTCCCAGGCTGGGTGGTTTTGGCACCAGCCCAAGCATCATGTGTCAGAGTAAAGACATCAGGTAACCGCTGGTCTGCTCAGGGGAAGAGAACAAACAGAAATGAACAATGTATGTACATTAACCCCTGCGACACTGGGTCATTTTATAACCACTACTCTGCGTGTTCAGAGGTGCTGCTGAGTGGACACTCCCTGTTCCAGAAGAAACTGGATCGGCACTAGAATCAACAGATTTCCAGATACAAATGAGAACAGATGGAGCACAGGGAAGAACAGAAAATGTTTGCTGTTTCATTTCTCTGACCGAATAGGACACAGAAGAAACTGGATCGGCACTAGAATCAACAGATTTCCAGATACAAATGAGAACAGATGGAGCACAGGGAAGAACAGAAAATGTTTGCTGTTTCATTTCTCTGACCGAATAGGACATGACTTCCAGTGGGATGGCTGCTGATTTAACCTGGGTTTTGTACAAAAGGACAAGTTTCTTCTGTCGTACATCACATTTCATTTGTGATGAACTTCACATCCACTGTTCAGTTTTTATCTCCACACTATTTATACTTATAGTTCTCATCATCCTATCAAAAGCAATACTGAGTTAGGAACACAGTTCAGAAATACAAGCTAGACTCTCTCAGTAGCCTGTGTGTATACACACACATACGTATATCTCGTGACCTAACCATTTTGCAGCGCTGACCACCTAAAAAGTGCACTGATTTATGTACTACTTGTAGTCCCACAGTTGTAGAGTGAAAATGATTTCGCATTTTATCCACCTTTTCTAATCCAAGCAGTCCTTAACTCGACATTCAGTTATCTTTCTACAAGACAGGCCAACAATACTGAAGGGCCTCAGCATTTCCTGTGTATGTGCACTAGCCAAAACAAACACATGCACAAAAACATCCACCCATTCCAAAATCATCCATCCTGCCCACTTGCCAAGTACTCCCCACATACAGCTCTGCTCTTCTACAGGTAGGGTCCTATAAAAAAGCTGAGGTGGATAATTTACCTGGCTGATGCTCCAGTGACTCAGGCAAAGCCATACCCAGACCTCTGAAAATCAAATTACCAAGGCACCGTCTTTATAAAAACTATTGGATTCTCAAACAAATCTTTTCCCTCAGACCAACAGACTTCACCACATTATTAAAACATAACATCTAACTGAATCAAGTTCATCTGAGCACAATCTCACTTTTAATGGGAGCTACAGAAGGAACTAATTCTGTTCGGCATACTGTGTTATTCAGCGCAGAACTGAGTGCACGTACGTATGCCACCCACAGAAGGAACAAGCATGTGAGAGGAGGAGGCTGGAACAACTAAAACCAAAATTCTCCTCCGTCCTATAGTGAGAAGAAAAGCCACACTCATTTCAGGAACAGAAACACCACACATACACCAGCGCTCGCAACACGCTGAAGGCAAGGCACGGTAAGACACTATTTTAAATACCGAGTTCTGAATCACTTTGTTTATGTATAAACCATCGAGAGCACACACCAATATTTCAGACCTCTTATCATCACTGGAAAAAGATTCTAGGAAACACAGTTGCATTCTTCATTCAGATGTGAGGAACCGAAAGAAAATGGCATTGTCACTAAAGAGACATAAATTTGAAAATTGGCTGAAACATTTGAATTTCAAATCTAGCAGCAAGCTCCTCTCCTGGAAATACTTAAGATCAACTCCAGAATAATTTCAGCACTAAATTATCCTGTTCCATCATTTCTCCTCATCAGTTTCAGATCTATTCTACTTTTCCTGACATATTAATATATTACCAAAAACACTGTTTCAGCTATTTTAAGAACAGGTTTTTGTAAGTAATTTCACCTTATACAAGAAAACATTTTAAAATAATGCCACAGCTCAAGTAAATTTACAGTTCCTGCACCCAGCATAAAGGCATGGTTTTCCATTTTACCTGTAGTTGCATATATAATGAACTCCACAGATTTTGCTGATGCGAACACCACCCAGTCTGGAGAAGTTCCTTACCAGTAACAGGAACGGAGATGAAAATTGGTGAACAATGTTAAGTGAGAATAAAGGAATCATATAAAGAATGGATGATTTGGAAGGTAAAAATCAGCCAGAAGAACCCTTTGAATATAAAAAGGGTGGCAGAAGAATTACCACCATCATAACAAAGCTACACGCAAACACATGTAATGTGATCACAAGTTATTTACAAGGACTGTATGTAACACAAACATACATGTACACACACTAACACATTCATATTGTTTTCTATCAAAATTTCTGTTAAGGAATCAGACTCATACCATGACACAGATGAGGAGAGCTGCCCCCCGCCCGCCCCGCCCCAAGGTCTCTGGCCCAGTGCCCTGCTCACATCCACGGAAGGTGTTTGCCCCTCTTTACTGTTTGGAATTGCTCCAAGGACAGGGACGCCAAGTGCTTCTTTTTGACCACTGATGGTAAAAATACACCCTCAGAATGATGCACAGTCCATCCTGAGGACGTGCCTTTTCAGCTCACCCGAAATTTTAGCTAATGTTGGGTTTATGACTGTGAATTTGTTCTGTGCTCTATCACAAATAAAAGATTCTACAAAATTGCCCTAAAAATATGGAAAATTTAAGATACCATCAAGTAGCAAAATATCCCAGGATTAAGTAAGCAAACTGTGTATAGCTTCAGCATCAAACACATACCAAGAGTTTGCAGATTACTGAAATTATATTATGTAGCAAATCCAATTATAAACTGGAAGCTTTTTGCAAGTAATTTAAATACTCTGATCCTGATCTTACCTGACTTTCAGTGAGCTCTGAAGACAGTCATTTTACCAATTCACCACTGTGTATGTTTAATGCCTAATTTCAGTATAATACGTGGTGCAGTATTTTTAAATGATCAAGTACTGTTTTTTTCTGTAGAAATGAAAAGCTAAGCTTGGCTTCCTTCATTTAGGAATCGTTCAGGATATTAACACGGTTTGCCAGTGGACTAAATTAAAGATCCCTGGGAGCACTCTCAGCATTCCAAACCTGAGGCAGGTTTGGGTTTGTTTTGGGGCTGACTGCTTTACTCCAGTGCGGATCAGAGCAGCTGTCATTAGTGCTCTGAAACCCTTCTATGATCAGTTTGCAATCCTGAGTACCACAGTCTTAAATCTGAAAGGAGACACAGAAGCCTTCCATCGAATCAAGTGAACAGTTGAAATGTGGGTCACCAAGTCTGCTGTGGTGGCTGCCAGGCGCAGGACAGCTCCAGTAATTGCAAGGTGAGCAGCAGCACAGCTTACGCCTGCCCCAGCAGCTTGTGAGGCATCTAAAGCCAGAGTCAGGACTTTGAAATGGATATGGGGATGCAAAACACGAATAACTCATTTTCATTACCTTCTAGTGAATACCTACGATATGAAAATTACCAGCTCTGTATCTCCCATACAGTTGATCCCTCACTGAGAAGAGAAATAAAAGCACGCTTTTGTTACAAAAAGCTATTTCATAAGGAAAAAAGGGCATCACCCTATACCCAACACCCCTTTGTTACAGAACCCCCTTGAAATTTGAATGATAGTCTAAGGGCACTTTCGACTTCAAACAATAACAGTATCAAGCAATTCTTGAAGAGTTCTAGTCACCATGCAATAACTAGTCCAAAATTCAAAATATAAACAAGCTACTTTCATTTGAGGAGAAAGAATAGGAGAGGAAACAAAGGCATCACAGGTTGTGACAGCCTAACATTAAACTACAACATAGGTAGTAACATAAAACAGCCGTACCACCTACGGCATGTGCTTCCTACTATGGACACACCTCTGCCTATACAGAAACATTCTAAATTTGAACAGCTAGGGAAGTTACTAAAAACTAACCCATAGTATCTAACTTTACATTTTTATCAGCTTTGAGAAACTCTTCTGTCAAAGACACTTCATAAGTACAATTGTATTTGTAGCAAAGCACAACAGACAGACCCAACAAGCCTCTCAAAATTTCATTTTCTACCTAACAAAGCAGCTGACTGCCTTAATTTCTGCCATGGGTAGGTGTCACTGAGAACCAACCTCAAGGTTTTTTCTCTCAGAAGGAACACTGTTACCTCCTGCGGTATAACATTTTTAGATGAAGCTGTCAATAGCTGCTAGTCTATGAACACTACAAAATATATTTTGCTCAGGGCCCTGTAATTCAGACAATGATTTTTGCTCTGTTCTTAGCCAGACGGGTGTCGATATGGAATAGCTTTCTTCCTGTCAGCAGTGTACCGGGGAACCCGGTCAGGGTAGAGAAGCTGACCTATAGATATTTTTTCTCAGTATGCAGAAATTAAAAGTACATTCCATAGGATGACAGTATAAAAAGCAAGGTTCACAAACAGAAAACTGCCCACAGAAGACAGACATGAATATAAGGGATTTAAGCTATACAAATCAGTATTAATAGCGGAACTGCCCATTTTAAGTTCTAAATTATTTCACTACTAACAACACCACAAATGCCAAAAGCTAAACATCTTCCAAAAAGTCCATAGCCAATTAATAGCAGATTTCTGCTGCTAGAACACTTTTTAGCAAAAAACTGAACAGCGTGTTATAACTTGGTAAGTCTTTGAAACAGATGAGAAATAAATTCCTAAGGTCTCCCCCTGCTAATACGTATTCCATCGCACAGTGAAACAAAGTGAAAACTCCGGCATACCAGGAGTCCAAATGAGGAATTAATTGCACTTCTATAGGAAAATGAAACACTACGTAAGTCAATAGCTGACCTGAGCAGGTCACCAGGGCGTCACATCTATGAAATACAAATCCACTGCACAAGCCAGCACCCTAAGCCAGGAATAACATCACATGACAGAGAAAATGAACTTTAAGAAACGGCCTGTACAAGCATACAAAATGAATAAATACAGACATTTAGAAAATTAATACCTAAGAAAATTAATTTTGTTCAAGGGAGGAAGAGTAGGTCTACCCACAGCAGAAACAGAGTGGCAAGACATTATACACCAAAAACATGACTACCTCGCTATGTCCAAATACATCGGGTGAAAAAGAAAGCCGCTGTCTGATGTTTCTCTTTCCAAATACCCATAGATTCAAATGGTATGTGTGTAAGCGTACTCTTGGAAACTTTTTTTACTAGAACATGAGATAATTTTCAAAGGCAGGATAAGTACACCAGAAGAGAAACAAAGGCTCTTTACACGAGTACTGCTGTTGAGAAAAAAAGGCTCTTTACACGAGTACTGCTGTTGAGAAGGCGGCAGGAAATGGAACTAGGTTGGACCCTGAATTCTCAAAATGAGATGGGGAGGATTGGGAGATGAAAGACACCTGAACATCTAAAGACCTTTTACTGTCTGGGCACAGACACAAGAGCTACTTCTACAGGCACAAAAGAACTTCTACAGCCGCTGTGGAAGAATTCTCAAAATGAGATGGGGAGGATTGGGAGATGAAAGACACCTGAACATCTAAAGACCTTTTACTGTCTGGGCACAGACACAAGAGCTACTTCTACAGCCACAAAAGAACTTCTACAGCTGCTGTGGAACACTTGAACTCTACTGATTAGTAAATACAAAGACAACTGAGTTGAAAACTGGCCAAATTTTACATCTCAATACTTCCACTCTATGTTTTGATTGTGGAAATGAATTGCAGGCAATAATTTGTCAGGAAACGGAGAAAGATGATGATAACCAACTCCTGTAGTTGTTGGCCCTAACATGCTGGAGCTGAACCCACCATTTTCTCAAATCCAAATGACTACTCAGAGCAGTAAGTCAATCTTTACAAACCAAGGACCACGATCCCTTTGAGTATGTCCTGGCCCTAACAGGGAGGATCATCATTGTTTCAGCTGTGGGAACATTTCACAATGCACTGGAGAGCAGAGAATATGCTCTAGAGGCGGTGGAAATGAACTACAGCAGTCTACACACAAATCCTGTTGTTCACCTGTAACAAGGGTAACAGTCTCAACACCCAGAACATGCTGAGCGAAGGACTGCAATTATTTTCTTAGTATGCCAACGGTGAATAACAAAACATATTGACTCAGAGAGCTATAAAAGCAGAAGGTATCAAGAAAAAGCATTCCCTCTTTCACTCATGTTGTGTTGAACAGTTTTACAATCTACATACATTCACAGCACCTCCTGAAACATCAACACTAAATAAAGCACTTCTGAATAGCTCTTAATAGCATTTCATCAGCAGGCCACGTATCTTCCTCTGGAACGTAAAAGATAAGACTGTATTTCCATACATCTAAATACCAGAGCACATTATTTCAAACCAGTAAAAGCCTAAACAGAATGTTAAATGCAGCATTCTAATTTTTACAAACTGTACAAACTAATGAACCCAGTCTGACCTCAGCAATTACATAACGAATTAGATAAACATGTCCTATATCTGAGTATAGGCCCACCAGGCGGTATCATTGGCTAAGAGAGCTTACGTGCTTTTGAAGGTCTTGTATGCTTTTCACTTTGGAGTTACTCTATTCCTGGGTGGTCCCCAAGAGCCTGATTTGTTGGCTGTTGGTGGGCCCCTGGGAGCCCCTATGGCAGGTGTAGATAAATGAAGGGTATGAAATGGTCTTGAAAGCCTTTCTTTTCCTTCTCCAGGGAAAACTACAGAGATGGGGAAGGGGGGGCACTTTGCGCTATTCTCTTCTGGTCTGTCAAGTTGATTTTAGGTCACTTTTACACTATGGTTTTTATATATTTGCTTTGAGTTCCACCATGATTTCCTATTCATCACCTACACAGGTGTTCTCTGAAATAATCAAGGATTAACAAGAGAATACCACACTCATCTGGATAATTAGCTCTCCCCTCCTTCGTGCCCATCTCCCCTCCTTCAATGAGGTAAAACACCTAGCTCAGATTTAAAATCTAGTTGGTATAGTGGGGCTGTGGATTAAAAGCTAGCTCTGGTTTTCCTTCTTGTGAAATGCTTTCTTTGAAGCATAGTTAAGTCTGAGAGCTGTGGCAGAATCCACGAACGAGGAGACATCAAAAGCCACACACAGTACATCAGCACTGGGAATGAGGAAGTCTGAGATTCCCTACAGAATTACAATGTATAGTTGATTGACTTTGGTGCCTGAGAAAATGCTAAACTTTTCCTATCCTCAGAAACTTTCATAAACACATCGTCTTGCTGAACTTTCTGGTGCGCTAACAACATCTACTTAGCTTTCAGGGCAGCCTTTTCCTTTAGGGGGCTGCTAAGACCCTCATCTAGCAACTGGTCTGTTGCAACCCAACTACAATTTTAATTTGTAAAAACTCAATGATTTTTGCATCCTCTACCACTGTGCAAATATAACAATGCCTTAGAAAACGTGCCCATTCTATTTATAGAAAAAATAAACAACCTCAAACCCTGAATTTACGTAACAAATCACATTATAATGGTCAAGAAATTAGTGACCTGAACCGGAAAAGGAGGCAGGTTTCTCAGGTGACAATGACAATTCCTGGTACAGATACTACCTTTGGAGCAACTGCCAGCTAGAGTCCCATGTAACAGCAAACGCGGCCAGTCCGCAGTTACCTTCCAGGGCAGACCAATGTGCTCCATCACCCATATACAAAACTGTCAAGGTATGAAACCAGTAAAGATTTCCAGGCGTCAGCCCTCTCGGGTATCGCACCTTTCTGTTACCCAGTCACCCATCTGCTGTAAGCACACTGAACCACCTGGCCACTGGCAGGTTTGGTAACCTCCTACACGTTGCACAAATTGGGTATTCTTAACAGTTCCTGAAATACTTTCTCTCCAGCCAATCCGATCATGATCATTCACAAAATAAATGTTTAAAACAAAAAGCAAAAAAAGTAATCTCCCCTCTCCCCCGAAATCCAGATAGCCATAATATTGTACACAAAGTCTATTATATATGGAAGGGGTAATCAATACCAAAGTACTTGTCTACCGTAGCTTCAAAGATTACCTGTTTTCCTAAGAGCAGAAAAATGAAGGAAGCTGGAACTCGAACAGAATACCACAGATAACGAGGTAACTTTTGGAAAAGTACAACACATTCAACAAACACGAGAAAAATAAGTCTCTAGGATTTGTCACTAAGTGCCTGGCACTTTCAAAGGCTCTTCAGGCATTTCATACATGCAGGAACACTGTGCATCGAACTCAACAGTTCTGCTGAGGAACCGAAGGAGCAATGTTCTGAGAAAAGAGACTGAAAGTCTTTTGCTATTAGATGAGCCATTTAAATTCAGCCGAATCAAGCTGCAACTCTAAAATTCAGCCAAAGGAAGCTGTAACCAGTCAGTGTTCACACTGTCATTCTAGTTTCAACTTTTACCATTTTAACTGATATACGTGGAGAAAATACAGATTAAGTTTCATACTACAATTGATAATGTCACGAGAAAGGTGAAACCAAAGACATATGGCAGCTGAAAAATTCTGAATTCCCCTTATTCATCCATGCTAAGTTAAAAATAACGTGAGTATTACTGCGGATCACTTGATACTGCTTCTTCAGTGCCTCATAAGAGACACCCATCTGCAAACCTGCTCCATTTCCAGATAAACACTTCTACTTAGAACACAAGTTATTTAACAATTTCAGCTTTGAGTATTGTTTGTATCAAGGTAACATGTATACCGATATATTGCTGATGTCAAATTCTCTCCCATGAATTGGTGGCTTTATTAGCTGCTTAGATGTACAGGTGAATCAGAGTGGATGCAAAAGCCTCCTGGGGTGTGTCTTCCAGCTGTAGCCCGTCCTGGGAAGTCTGTGTTCCTGGAGGAGAACACTTGCAGCCCATTCTCACAGACCAACTCCCCTCATTGCTTCCAGCTGCTTTTGTTTCTATTATTTCCTACCTTCTCACTGTTTCAGAAAGAAACCATTATTCTGTTTACTGCCAGGCTAATGAGCATCACGACTTCTCACATGCCAAAAAATACTAGAACAGGAAGAAAGAAAAAAGGGGGGTGGCAGCAGAAAACATATTTACTGACAAATTACATATTTTCATCGGCTTCACATTCTCTTTGCTTTCTGTAGCTTACACAAATCAATAAACACTATTTGGTTTATAATGATATAAAAGCAGATACTGATTAATTTATTGAAGCGTACACCAAGAGCCCTACAGGCACAGAAACTCCTCTCACCTCCAACATATCAAGCTGACTGTGAGACAAACAGCGCAAATGGAAACTCAGTGAATTCAGAGTTTCCTTTATTATTCACGAAAACAGTCTGAGTAAGAGCCGTGAGAAGGCACACATT
>NW_010404570.1:5149-23105 GCF_000710305.1 Buceros rhinoceros silvestris | reverse complement strand
GGTTCAGCATCAGTTCCCATCATGTTACCAGCACCTTCGTTTCCAGTTTGATTTTTAATGCAGAACTTTATCAATGAATGAATGGATGGCATCAATACATAAATCAAAAGTGAAACTTGTATTTTTAAACGCAGTAGCTGATTTCTTTTGAGTGTGCATATCCTTGTCCTGATTCCCCAAGTTTCCTTAGACTTAGGAGTCAAGAGGAAAAGGAACCTTTTCAATCTAGCTTCCCCTGGATGCAGGCATTTCCCACTCAGGGACCACATACTCCTTTCTCCAAGAACTTCTCTCTCTCCATGCTCAGAGGGGTTACCAGAGAAGGGGCAGGTTGTTTCATTCCAAATATTGGAATTCAGCAGACACCACCATTTTCAATTCAGTCATTAGGAAACTCAAAAGCATAAAAGCATGAAACACTAAAATACAAAACTGCATCGTCACAACCCCAGTCAATAACAGGCTCAGCCAAGTAATCACAGCAATGCAATGGATTTGACGAACCTTCCATACTTTTTCACCTCACCCGTCCTTCCAAGACAGTCCGCAAAAAAAAGGTCTGACAAGGCGTTCTATGCACCATCAAGTTAAAAAAGACATTTTAAAATCAGGTGTATCTTTTGGACAAATCACTAACGCAGATCCTTTATTTAAAGCGATTATTCACGTCCATTTGTCTCAGCTTTAGGAGTACTGGACCGAGAGACAGGGCTCCGTGGATATATACCACACCACTGGTCAGCAAAGGCACCAACAGAACGCAGATACAACTTTGGCAATATTCGCATTGATTTACCATGGGATTCCACATCTGAAATGGAAAGCTCTTCCGGAAATCACCTGAAGTTTATGGACTGGTATAATCCATACCTGGCCAGGGCTTCATCACCTCTTATCAGGGTAAAACTGAAAATGAGCAACAGGCCACACACACAAAGAACCTCCTCCCCCTTCTCAGGACCATTTGCACAATTAATCACACCACTCATTACACTGTCACGAGCAGCAAGCATTTGTGCCACAGGACGCAGTATTAGTTTCAATGTGATTGGTTTCCGGCTGCATTACTCAACAGGTAACTGCTTTGCTGAAACACCTTTGAAAGACCACGTTGGAAAACAATGACTGGGACTTCTGATCGCAAAAATTAACCAAGCTGAAGGAACCATTGGCTTTGGAGTTTTTTTTGTTTTTTGACGTTTGTTTGGGTTTTTTTAATATGAACTAATATGGAAAAAAATTACAGGATTAACAACGATAAAGGCACTTTAACCTATTTTTCTATTTTTCCTTTTATGATAATGTTTTCAGCTTCTGGCCTGTCTCATCCATGATGGGGAATTCCATTAGCTAGAATAAAGGATGTGCTGCTCTTACAAAACAAGAGGCACCGTTAATGACTGACTCAAATCATGGCCTTTTGTACTCCAATGGGTTGAGTATAAAAGCTCACTGTCAGCCAACACTAACATCAATGTCAGTGCCCAGAAGACTGATGGTCTCAATATGAACAATTCTTCTTGCACTATTAACTGCTTACAGCCAGTCCCGGGTTTTGAAGCAACATCATTTTAAAAGCAGTAAACCAGCATTTGTTCTTTTTCAGGTGGAAGGCATGCCACATTTAGAGGTGACGCTAAAGGTACTCGGAGCCTACGGTACTGGAACTTGTGACTGACTGCTTCATCCTTTATTTATTTATTACAAAGAATAGTTAAAAATTTGTGACAATTTCAGTGCATACGCTTCTACTGGTCCCCAATTCAGACTAACCAGAATTGGAGTCTGGACAACTTAAGATCAGCTCTGCTCACAAAATCAAGTCATTACCACCAGGTTTTAGCACAAAATAGGAAGTATGATTGAAATCACAGCCAGTCCCCTGAACCCTGCATGTGAATGGTTTCATCAGAATCACAGAAAATCTGAAGTTGGAAAGACCCCATAGGAATCACTGGGTCCAAGCCCCTGCTCCTTGCAGGACTACGTAAAACTAAATCACAGGACTGAGAAATACTCCTTGAACTCTCATGGATTTAGTGCCCTGGTGCATTGACAATGAAATGACAGGAACAAAACAGGAACAAAATTTTCTCAAGTTACAGCGGAAAGCCTCAAGTCCCATTGCACATGTCCATTTCTTAATACATGTAGGGCTGGATACACAGGAAAAAAAATGTCAGTCCTGCTCTGCTGTTTTCTTCAAGGTCGTCTTAGCTAAATGCAATGAATGCCAGAACCCTTGACATCTGTCGTCCTGCCCACGCCAGGGCACGATGGGAAAGCGTCTTGCAGTTAGGGACAGCCATGGTCAATTGTAAAGGTTGTACCAATTTTATTTGGTGAAATTTATTTTTCGTGTTGGACCAATAAAAGGCATTCTCAGTAAACCCACCCAGCCAAAACACTGGCAGGGACTTGTCAGCAGCTCAAGCATAAGATCTGTGCTTGCCTAACCCAGAAAGAGCTGCACCGGAGTTCTTCCTGATGGCTGCTTGCATCTTGCACATTCTGAAAAGCCAGGCTGTATAGCTGCACACTGTAATTACACCTTGCAGCACTAATATCCCCTTCTGTTAGTCTGCTAATCCAAAGCGAGTCCATCTCCTGTAGCTACCAATGACATGAATCCACTTCCATCCTCCTTATTCTGCCAACAGACAGTGCAGCCCTTCGCCTGCTACTCACAGCTTTGACAGGCAGCCTACACAGTTGAGACAGTTCTTTATAATTTTCCACTGCTGCTGTTACGAATCAAGTTTCCTGTTGTGGAACTATCAAGAAGCAGGTCAACGGCATGTTTCTGATCCCAGGCAAAGCTTAAGACACCAGGAGCAGAGCTGAATGATTCATGAGGCAAAAACATCAAGCTATTCCCAAAATAAAGGGCAGTGTCAAGTACTGAGGACCTCTGAATACTTTAATCAGCTACAGAGGCCTCACAGGTAGCACTTTCCACTTTAAAAACAAAACCAGAAAAACTACATATCAACTGAGAAAATAGAAAAGGTGTCTATTGATTCTGCAGCGATGGATTCTCTGACATCTCTCAAACAGAAATGCAAGTGTGGCTCAACACTGTCCCTACACACAGCATCTCCTCTGCCTCAGTTGGGTCAGCAAGTCAAGTAAATACAATGTAAATCTTGATGAAGTGGAAACAGTTGTGCAAACTGAAATAAAAGGAAAAAGCCCAGGTGTAAAAATATTTACAGAAGCAGCTGAGACCAGCGCCTTGCAGAGGGGGCAAGTACTGTAATTACTCTCCAGAAGCTACACCTCTTCGCAGGCATACAAAGGCTCAGGACCTGAACTGGTCCAACTGCATTTGGACTGGTAAAGACGACAATCCCCCAAGAGGCTCCACGATTTCTGAAGTAGTTTATGAAATGTAATTCCCTGAATTTCCATATTCTGTATCCACAGTGACTAAACTACTTGCCACAAGAAGATGGTGCTTGCGCTCTTCTCTCTAATTTCTGCACCAGTGGGTAGCAACTGACATTACCTGTGCTTCCCACTCCTGGACACGCACACTACCCATCCACAGGCACGTATGTGTACATACATGTCCATAGACACCCACACCCCAAGCACATCTGTAAACGCGGACACTAAGAGCTACCCCTGCCTGAAGAAATTGTTGCCATAGCTTTCACAACCACCTTTCTGTTGCGTGTTCTTTAGAAAACCCCTCAGCCCCAGGACAGGATTTAACACGGACTATTAATCGTTCTGCAAGAAAGTTCTTCACTTAAAGCAAACAGACAAGCAAAAATGCCAGCCACCACCACCACCAACAAAAATCAACCAAAAACCCACAGAAAAAAAAAAAAAGTAAGTCTGAATCACAAATCTAACCTAAAAGTGATGTTACGCAGACAAAAACCAGATTAAATGCGAGAACATGTGCAGGTACGTACCTTGATTGAAGTGTTCATTTAATATAATCTAAGTATCTCAAATATTCTGCTTACTTGATTAGAGTAGATTGTTTGCATTTTGATTTATTGCTTCAAGATCAGTAGTCATTAAGTCACTTAATATAATGGCACCCTTACAGCTGCTGCCACATTAAGTGTAATCATTTTTCCCCACTCCTGGTCGTAGCACAGTCTACTGTTACAGTAAAAGCAGTCTGGAGGTGTTTATTAATCACAACCACGTTCTCCAATTTTAAGTATCTTCAGAAACAATTCCTGATGGTTAGGTCTTATTTCATACACAGGAGTTACAAATTAGGGTTTGTCTCAAATTGCAGTTGTTTGTAGTCTCACGTACTATCAGGGACACCCTGGCGTAACTACGTGGGTCATTGATTCAGGTTTAAAACCTTTGACCGGAAGTTTCAAAACCCAGCATTCCCAGCAGTGTCTGAAGGCTGCATTTTTGGCCCCTAAATAAGAGTCTCAGTTTTCAGAGCTTCTTGTACCCCTCAAAACGTACTGAAATGACTGCAGTTACTCTGTAACTTTAATAAAACATCTAAATTACAAACACAGCTCTTCATCTTTCAGCACCTGGATGCCAAACCATTGGGCAAAGACTATATACCGGTTTTAATGTTTCTGGCTGAAACATTTTACACTTATCCTTTGCTCCTTACCAAAAAGGACAGAGTTATTCTGTAATAACAGCATGGTATGAACTTAACCACTGGTTGGAAGAGATTATAGAACCTATAGTATACGCTTATCCATTTTGTTATAGTTACTTACACCTTATCTCTGCAAGGTTAGTAAGAAACATGATAGACACACAAAATATACAGATGAATTTCAGCAAATTGCTGTGAACTCCTGGTTCTGTGGCACATGTCGTGAACTGTGTCGGCACTACTGACTCCATCAAACCAGTGAACTGCACTCTTTGAAAGACTGTGCAGGGAACATCTAGGATCTTTTAGCTACACTGAAAGCTATTCATAGCTGTTAATTCGAGTGTACTGATTATCAGTGTTTCTAATGATGGCACACAGGTAAACAGTGCTCATTTTCTCATGTGGAGAGCCAAGCTCTAATCAACATTCAAGCCACCTTAAAAAAAAAGATTTAGTTGCATTTTCCTAATTATGCAAGTTAGTCATAGTTGAGAAAAAGCACATTTTGGTATATTCTGTAACTATATAAGTAAACCATAAATGCACAAATATTCAATGACATTTGTTAAATCCCAGTCACAAAAGCATGACCAGGAAAAGTCCTGGATGATTTTCTCATACAATGCAGTTTCATGTTGCTGGAAAAAGTCACTTAATATACTGATACTTCTAAGAACAAAATCTACCTGTTGCTATTCTTCTTCACTGGTCTAGGGCAACACTAGTTCAAATTACTCCCATCACCTCAAATTTTGTAGGGTCTGTTTGTAATAATATTACATTATTCAGAGAACTAGCGCTTCCACTGTTAGATTGCACCGTGCTGTTTGCTAAGGGACCACGCCTCCCGTCACAGCTCCTCTGCTACTGGAAAAAAAATACATAGAACTCATACTAGCAATCATTTATATACCAAACTTTATATATTATTACTCTCATTTCTTTTCCTTTCATGGTTTCTATCCAAAATCATTACAATTAATGGGAAAACATCCATGGCCTCCAAGGGATTTCATCCATTAATCTTCCCATTCTGTCAAGAAATGCTGATGTTTAAAGGAATCGTGTTCCTTGCTCTGTTTGGCTTCATTAAAAGCACTGTGGCAGAAGCACTTCAAAGGCACAGGTTTTTAAAGCTCTGAAGACGCTTGA
Source organism: Buceros rhinoceros silvestris (assembly GCF_000710305.1). Classification (NCBI taxonomy): domain Eukaryota; kingdom Metazoa; phylum Chordata; class Aves; order Bucerotiformes; family Bucerotidae; genus Buceros; species Buceros rhinoceros. Next base: position 17,353 of record NW_010404570.1, on the reverse strand, counting down.
AAAGTTTTCCTAGTAGCATATTAAAAATATATAGTTTTAGTCTAATAGTGCTTCAGCAAAGCAATGATAAGGTAAAGAAGGTAGTAGGCGAATGTGGTCAGAGAAGCACAGTTAGAGGAAAAAAAAATATCAGCCGACGCACCTTGGGTAAAAACTAAAGTATTACTGATACCTGCAACCAATTTATCAAGGCAAACATTCAGAAATACAATCTATTTTGTTGTTCTTAAATGAGGATTTAATCTAAGACTGGAATGTTAGGAAAAGGGAAGAAGAGTTCCTATCACACACCTGCCTAAAAGAAGGCCCTTCCTGGTCCTCCTGGCTGCAGCAGACTCTGTCCAGGAGGACACTGGAGCTGCCCTGACAGGTACACAGGATGGACACGTGCCACCACGAGCTCACAGACATGGTCCACGAGACCGACACCACCATGCCCAAGTGAAAGACTGGACAATCAGTACAGCCTTACAGTTTTACCCACTGAAGTGTAACCAGCTGTTATTAAAAACTGTGATAGTAACCCTTCGGTCATCGTACTCCCACTTTGAGTACAATGAAGTGCTTCAGATACTTTTGAACATCACTTTGATGGACAGTCATTAGCAAACGTTTGTATGAAAAACATCCTCAGTCAGGCAACCCTCACAGGTGCTCCCTCCGCAGGCTCCGCAACTCTTTTCATCTGGATTTTCCTCCAGCAAGGATAGCAGCAGCAGACACCACCGAGTCCCAGAGGGATTCGGGGACACAGCACCACCTCTTCCTCTCATAAATTCCAGAGCCCTGGCATTTTGGGGATGGCTGCTACTGAAGCATCACAACCTCCTGTCACATCCTGCAGAGATCCTCACAGCAGAGCGGCAGTTCACTGACACCCTTCATCCTTCCTGCTTTTCTTTACGAAGGCCAGTGAACCGGCTGGGAGGAGGTTTGGGGGCAGCGGGAGAACAGAAAGCTCTGCTCTCTCCACGTACTCCAGCCCCGCTGGTAGAGGACAACAACGAACGGGTGCCAGCCAGCCCCAACACAGCATTGCCACCAACGGGCCCTAGAACAGGCTGCAGAAACTTCTCAATTGTTGAAGAAACAAGAACAGAATGAAATTGGGACATACCCAGTCACCTGCTGAAGTCAGGAAAATGTAATTAAAGCAGCAGAACGATGTTGCAAAGGGAAACACTACAGCTTACTGAATTACAAACAGACCGAGTGAAGCGTTCAGTGTTTACATAGCGAGCTGATAACATCTTACTTTGAGAAATGTAGTGCTTGAGGAAAAAGAGAAAACACATTCACTACAGTGTATTTTGATCAGAATTTCATACCATGCAGAACTAAAGCAGAAAAAAGAAAAACCCATTACAGAACTTTGCGAACTTCTACATAGAGTCTTTGAACACTTAATTGATGCACAGATCTCACCCAAATACACGTGTTTGAATGGAACAGACACAAAGGTATAACGAACAAAAACCACAGGTTAAAACCCTGCATTTCTGCCTGTCTAACAGTTGTTGATACGGCAGTTCTCAAACATAGCCCTGTTCAAGACTGTAGAGAGAGAGCATGGAAACACAAGTCACACTTCGTAACTACTGCAGAAAAACAAAACTCTTTTGGTGCTAAGCATCAGAAAAAATAGACTGTGACAACACATTTCTCTCCCCTTATGTTGTTTTCACCTCCACTCAATGCATAAACTGCATTTTTACTGAGAAGAGTCATGTCGTGTCCTTTAAAGGCACTGCTTGTTCCCACAGCAAAAGCAGCTTTCCCAGGTGGTTACGATGGGCCCTAGGAGCCAGACCTTGCTCCTCTATCATACAAACGCTTCCCAAGTGGCCGCTTGAAACACACACCCGTGCACACAGACACGTGCATTCTCTCCTTCTCCTGCTTGATACTTCACAAAGGTAACACCAAGCATAAAGGCTCCTCCATCCCAAGAGAGCCGTCACCTGAGAACAATAGGCTGAACTATTCCACCCGCTTTCGGAGCCATTATTCAAAGGAAACAAGACATCTCTTTTATAATCCCGAATAGGCACCAATTTTTCATGGAACCGTTTTTCGTATCTCAACTCTAATTCCACAAATAAGCCTTTTAAATCTGCCAGCTGACCTCATGGTCTGTCGCAAGGCCTCCCTGGGCAGCACTCGAAATGGCCCACACCACAATGCCCGTTCCTGAAGAAATGAACAAAAAATTTGTGTGCAATTTTTTTTTTTTCTGGCTCTTTCAAATTATTCCACTGTCCATGCGAAATGGCCACTTTGGTCCTCAGTGAATTCTTTTTAAAAGAAAAAAAAAGCCAAGCTTTATTAGCTGAGGATAAGGAACAGGGCTGAAAGTAACAGAATGGCATTGATACCATGAACTACATTCTTTTCATGCTGGATTGAGGTTGGAAATAATGATATCTTTTTTTCTGCACGATTTTAGGGAGTAGTTGCTTGGTCAGTATGTAAGCTTTGATTTTTGTCACATTCTTCAGAACACATTGCAGCTCTACCTTCTTTTGCTTCAGCTTTGAATTCCCCAGTTACGGAATGAAGAAAAGAAGTTTCCCCCCAGAGATCAGAAAGAGATGTCATCTCCATATTCAGCATTTAGCTGCCCCTTTATCCATCTCTTTCCTGAAGAGGACTCCCACATATCACACTTGATCACCATCTAGAGTTTTTCTCTGGTATCATTTGGGAATTAACAAAGCTATTGGAGCACTGGAGGACACAATTAAGGGACTGTAACCATAGCTGTGTCAATGACAGGAAGCAATCACAGCCTGTATTCTTCCTGTGAATAAGGGTAATAAGTGTAATAAAATACACAGTGGCATAAGTGTAATGAAAACACATTAGCTTTGTTCCAGTAAAGTCCATATTCGGTGTTTTTCTTCCACCTTCTCATTCATTTACATAGACTAACAAGTTTCTTTCTCCTCATGCTGTGTCAATCAGAAGAGTTTCAGAGAAAGCTAACGAATGAGGCTCTGGATGTGAAATGTTATCCCAACACTTTCAACTATGGATTTTGGCAACCTCCCGTTTCTTCCCAGATATCCACCAGGTACTGAGCACGAGTACCTTTCTACTGTTACTGGGACTGTCTCAGCAACCTTTGGAGTCCAGAACTTCTTAATTTTCTAACACCCCGCAAGCATAAAAGCAATCCAGCAATTTCTGATCTCTTCTAAGATTCCAGTATTTCTAAAAACACTGTTTTCTGTGTTTCCGTCTTTACAGATCTGAAAACTACTTTCCTTCACGGGGGAAAAAAAAAAATCCTTTAAGTATACGGCATTAAACAACTATGCAAACAACATATATGGCCCTTTTATCTACGTATTGGGAAATATCTTAGATGTGGTCTCAAAAGAAACTCCATCTCAGAGCTCCTCTTCCTTTTTAAAAATTACCAAGGCAAATAACACCAACATTCCACGTATCTAAGCTGGTCTTAATATGAAGCTGAAGACAAATTTTACTCCAGTGCTCTCTTCTTGTTGAGTAGTTAATGGGGAATGTGCAACACTAAGAGAGAACAAAAATAATCAGACCACTGAAGCTTATTGCAAAACCCACAGTTTCTATCCCATAGATTTGGTTTCTCGATCTCAGAGAGCCCACAGCAATACAGAAGTACATCCTCAGCATTTTAGCACTGTTCACCAAAGGCACATGTATGCCTCGCATCACCTCCCCAGCCTAGCAGACTGAATGCTGAATGAACGGCTCCAATTTTAATATTTATAAAGCTTTAAATACACTCTCCATCCTATTAAGCCATATTTAAAATAGCCTTCCAACTCATCATCGTGGCTTGGCTTCGCGAACGAAGATCTGGGAAGGGCTTTTCCCACGCTCACTGCAAGCGATGAGTGCACCCTTCAGGCCTGCGCGGTGGATTTTTTAGGTGAGGCACCAGCGTGCGCGGGACTGGCTCCACCCTTTACACCTGAGGTTCATCTGCCAGGACCTAGCGAGCTTGGACGGTGACAGCAAAGTCCTCGGGTCGTAGGTGTGGTTAGAGTGTCCTTCTCTGAGATGATGGATGCCTTACAAGGCTAAACGAGCTCCATCTGCCCGGGTTTGGAGTCAGAGTTGTCCTTCTCCTAGGATGGTGCCTGAAGGCTAGTGAGCCCATCCTGCCCGTGGACACACTGTGTCTGACCCTTCAGCCGAGACCTGTCTGGCCTGGGAGACCCCACCGGAGGCACATGCCACCCCCAGCACAGCTCTCAACCTCACAAGGGCACGCAAGCTCCTTCCCCACGGCAAGGGGGTGCCTGTGAAAGAGTCGCTGCTCTACCTCCGGACATCACAAACCCGGGCACGGGGCGGCCGGGGCCTACCAAGAACAGGAGTCCTGGAGGGGGACCTTACAACTACACCACTCGCATTAAACATGCCACTTTCACAGAGCTTCTAAAATAAACCAAAAAAAAAAATCTCTGAACTATCAAACAGAGTGCGTGGAAATGTCCCACAAAAATTATAGTAAGAAAATTGGTTTGGAAATATGGTTAATATTTCATTCTTTTGCCAGCAGCTGTATGTGACTTCAGGCAGGTGATGATTTCCTGGTGCTTCTGTGCCCTTCTGTTTTCCACTCTCAGACTGGAAGCACTTCAGGGTAGGAAGTTAACTTGCACTCTTGGAGTCTCTAGGCAAAACCCTGAACCTGGAAGATTTTGAACACTGTTCTGAAAGAAAATTCATAATAGTCTATCACTTCCAGCAAAAAAACCCAACCAAACAAATGAGGTCCACCAGTTCGGTCTCAGGTCAATCATTATATTGTCAAGCAACCTTGGCACATCACTTAATATCCACACGCTTCCGCTCCCGCGTACACAATAGGAACAACAGATCCTCTAACAGTTCTCTAACAGCAAAGTTTGGAGGCGCATTAAAGCCTGCGAAGTGCCCAAGACTTCAGAGTTGTAGAAGCTACATGAAATGCAAACACAGATTAAGTCCCCCAGAGATGTGCTAGCAAAAACCAGGATTATGTTCCACTCCAGCACTCCAGGAGACTCTCTGCTGCTTGATATTAAAACGAGAAATCAAAAATAACATCCAACATCCTAAATCAAACAATTACTGTGAGAAATCAACAAAAGGTGGATTACTCTCTAATCCAACGCGTCCACAACTCACTCAATTCATCAGCCTGAACGTTGCTGGCAAAGCAAAGGAGACTTGCAGTGAGAGCGAGTCTTTAGGATTGCCACCTTCAAAGGCATACAGGCTAACCGAAAAGGGTGCGCACCTCCCACTGACTTCTACGTACAGCCCAATCAGTTCTAAATTAAAGCAAGTATTTTCTCTTTTTTTTTGGTATTAGAATTTTTTTTTTAAAAAATTCTATGAGCACGAGCACAGCTCTGAGAGGAGTCCCCTTAACCCCCAACCATCAGAGAGACAAGTTTCTAAGAGCGGGGCATGAACATCTTCCCCAAACACATTAGGACTGGCAACCAACACAGTGTGCTGGGGATTCAGCTAGCATCTTCACCCTGCTTTCCAAAAGTCTAAGCCTTCATTTTCTCTTCTCTTGTTCCTTTCTGTCGAGACACAAAATGAACAGACTGTACAGTACTCGTTAACTAGTTTCCTTCGAGGAAAGCATCTATTAGTGAAATTCCAGGTCCACTTCAGAGCTGTGAGTGAGCTTTTAGCTGTGACCCTCCTGCATGCTAAGTGCAAGGCAAAAATATTGCTAAGAAAATTTCCCCCAGCTTTGCATTTTAACTAATGTTTGACCCAGAAAGGCAGTTCAATCCTTGGACAGATCAATTATGTAAAGCCAATGTGGCCAAAAGGTAAATCCTTTCAAAAACTGCATGAGTAAAGACAACAGGATAAGGAGTAAAACATATCTGCAAATGAACCTTTAACACATCAGAAAAACAGAAACCATAGGAATACCTTTTTTGCATTACTCTATTTTTTCATCTTATTCTCTTAGAAACATTATTCAGCAACATAAAGAAGTTTCTGGATAGACTGTGAATGAAGAGCACCAGTAATTTGCATCCTGATGTCTTGGAAGTCTGTAGAAGCATCACCCCACTTCTACCATTAAACGTTCCCAAGGCTTCTCCACACGCCTCAGCCCCCAGAGACCACGGTGGTGCTCCCTGTACAGCCACCCAGCTCGTTCCTGAACAGCGGCAAACAGTGTTTGTGATTTCAGTTTCAAGTTAAGCTGCGTTACTTGTCCTAAAATCTGTACCTGACAAACTGTCTGTGAGTTTCAACTCCGGCAGATGTCTCATTCGACCTTTTTTACAGTGAATTCAGTCCAACAACCTGCCTGTAGTTTTACAAGGAGCTGCTCAACGACAGGAATACTGCGTTAGCAACCCCTTGAATCACACATGGCTACAGACAGAAAACTTGCACAAAGAAACACATTTTCAAGGTGACTTTCTTTAAACAGTTCAATTGAAAAATAACCATTTTTGCCTTCTGGCACTTATTCTACAAAAATACTCATTTTGCATGAGTAAGTCTGTGAAAAGGCAAAAAGATGCCACTGCTGCCTTTAAAAAAAATATTGGGGAGTAAGAGGAAAGGAAGTTACATATTTTCTAAATTCTTCTGTAGATAGTATGGGAAATTTAGTCTTTAACTTCAACTCTCAAAATCCTGAGGTCAGCCTTGGGCTCAGTTTAGAAAAGCTCCAAGTCATTTATGTAAACACAGAGGATTTTAGCATTGTCTTATTTGCTCACCACCCTCATCTGTCTCCTGTTGTCTGAAGGAGGTTTCCTAGATGCAGAACAGTTCAGAGCATGCTACAGAACTGACAGTTTACCCTGTGACTTATGGTGACTCCTTGTCAGAGAGCTGTTAGTAAACAGAGCTACAGGTTAGCATAGCAGAAGTACATACACTTTGGATGCAATTACATTCTGCAACGGGGCAATGGTGATATAATCTTCTCATTTACAAACCAAAGCTAATACAGGGCTTACTCCTTCTGCATAAATGCAGGAAAAATACAGCTTAGCTTTCTTAAATGCTTGCCAAGTCATAGGTGGGGAAAAATATCAAGGTATCACACACACACCCAAAGAGACTTTGGAAATGGGATGAAAGAAAACATTGTGTTGAACTGCACTCATCCTTTTCTTTATAAACAGCTCAATATACAAAACGCAATATATGCTCAGTGCCATCATATGAATTATATACACCGTAACGGAGCTAACGCTAAAAAAGGCAAAAGAGAATTTGACTGAACAGCTGGTGTTAAAATTAATTTGTTGTCTTCTGCGTCTGCTGCAGAATTTACCTTCTCTGTATATTTGTAGCACCTCTATTCAAACAAAATGAAAAAAATATATATATATTTTCTTAGGGGCAGTGAATTCCTCAACCCTGACGAACCTTGCTTCCAGACCATATTAGCGCTCCTGGTATATTTACAGCTTTCCTCTCATTTCAGGAAGCATTTCACAGATGCACTAGGTAATGTGCAGGTACTTTTGAAAACCTCATCAAACACAAATGAGATCGAGAACTTCAAGCTTTGGAGGAAAATTCCGGACACACTGCAAGTTCTCTTAGTATTCATTCAATGGTAAAATACATACTCCTGATAAACTCTGGTTGCCAGACAAAGTATAGAAATAAAGAGACAGACTGGGACCTGTGACATTCATAGTTACAATTAATTGCAAATTTTGTACCACATAAATCACCGGGGAAAAAAAAAATCTCTGAACAAGTAGTGCCATCGAAAAGTTCACAAAAATGGTGCAGAGACTACATGTGGAAACAAGCAAAATGCAAATTTCAACTGTAAGATACTGTTCTTACACTTGTGGGAACCACACTCAAGAGATCTCTCCAAACCCAACAACAACTTTCTAGTGATACTCATGTCGTTAAACACAGCTACAAATCCTCACACGTTACTAGAAAGCAAGTCCACCCCAGACAAAACACTGGTGCAATACTGTGTATTTTAATTACGTCAATATTATGAAGATACAAGGTTCTGTAGCAGTTCCCTTTCTTCCAGTTTCACTGTAGGCAGTGTTACAGCAAACTTCCCTCTTGCCGTCTACTCAAGCACAGGTTTTTCTATTACAAAGGCTAGGGAGACACCTGACTTTCCAGGACGATGTATCTAAACTAAATTTTTTTTTTATCTATTGTTGACATCATACCTGCAGTAAATGTACATGCACCTTCCAGGTACACTTGTTCCTGCCTGAATTAAGTTTTGGAGGAAAAGTCCATACGATTATTGTTCTGTGCTCCTCAAGAAGAGCACACTACAGAACGCAAAGAGAAGTGACGTTAATGAGAGAGATTAATCCATTAGAAATAACTGTACAGCTCATCTTTTGTTTTTAGTATACGCAGACCTCTAAAAACTATTCATAGAATAAAGACCTCTGGTTATCAAAGTACTACCATAATCATGCCAAGAAATTAATTGCTAAGAAATAACTATACTGCTATAATCTAATTTTCATCTCCACTTTATGGATTTTTATTTTTTCCTTTTTCCCCCCAAGAAATCAGTGTACTCACAGATTTTCATGCGAGTCAGGTTTTCATGAGAGTTCAGATCTCATTTTGGCACCCAAATGAGAACCAGACTTTCCCAGGAGCTCGCAGAACAGGAACTGTTCGGAGTTGAGCTATTTTGAAACTCTAGCAGCTGCTGTGTAGGCTGAGAATCTGAAATTCTGGTCCTGAGCTCTTTAAAATCCTGGCCTTACCTAACTTTCCCAACAGCTCTGTAAGCAAGAATCTTCAGTTTAAGAAGTTCCTGTTTCTTCTGCCACGTCCTTTGTCCTACTGCGAACTCACACCTGTAGTGCATTTGAGGAACTCTGCACTCCCATCGTCACCACCGGGCACCCGCCTGCCTCCAGGGACAGCCCTGACCTTTTAAACACACCATTCTTCAGGACAGAGAGGTTAGTTTTCTTTTCAGGATTTAACAGTAAAGTTGCCTCATTATTAGAGTTTTAAAGCAAAATAATGCTTAGGATTTGACTCAGGAGACTCGCCGTGTTATGCCAGCGTAACCCCTCTGGTCACTGCCAGCCACCTGTCCCACACCAGGTCCAACCTTCATGGCATGTAAAAAAGAGACGTTCTCTCTACACCCTTCATCAGTTAGAGCATGCTCTCACTCTCTCCAATTAGAGATTTTTAGAATCTTAAAGATAGTCGTTATTGATACAATATTATTTTTCTGAAAAGTAACAACCTCAGAGTGATCTCAGGTGAAGAACACGCAGGTTGCTGAGTGCTCTGCAGCCCCTCTCCCATCACAGCTCAGGTGTGTGGTACAGCAGCCCGTGGTTCCGACAAAGCCCAGGGCACAGGCATTCACCGCTCTGCTCGCACACTTCATTTCCAGAATTTCTTTATGAGAGATGCTGTCATTCTCACTACACAAACGGCGTAATCACTTTGGCAGCACAAGTATTTTTTTAAAACTTAATTCCTTTTCAGGTATTTCTGGGGGGAAGTGCTTGTTTTCCAAATGTATTTTTAATACAGAATTATTCTATCACCACTGATTGCAGAAACCTTTTGATACTCTGATAATTTTATCAAGCTCACTTACGGTTTTCTACAGACTGCCTTTTTTTTTCTGAGAGCGAAAAGAAAGTTTGGTTTATGTAAAATATTCCACCAATTTATGTGGTCTGCAAAAGGTCTTAAAAAATTCATAGTAATTGAAAAAATGTGACTATGTAAGCCATCAAGGAGAGAGAAATCCTGGTTCTTGTCAATAGAAGAGGAAGTATTTCAAAGACATGTTGGCAGAGACCTCCGAAAGATATGTAATCAGCGCTCTAATTTTTTTCCAAAGTTCTAGCCAAATAAAGCTGATAAGATTTTCACTGTTAGCCAACATTCCTAAGTGTTTCACCTGGATTATGCCGATATCACCAATCTTATAAATTCAAGTATTAAATTTTAGTTTATGCAATAGCCCTGTGGGAAAAAAATATATAAGATGTTTAAGTTAAATGCGATCTGATAAGTCTCCAAACAAATTACATTAACAAAATTATCACCACCAGACAACTACATTCCTGATGGTAATTTAAAATCTCTTAAATTTAATTTCAGTTGTCACATAAATTATTATGTGTATTTTGTAATCATGCATCTGTAATCAACTTTAGATCCCAAATTACATTAGTCTGGGAAGTTTCAAGCATTTAACAGCACACGGTCATGAGCCAAACCCTTCGCAGAGACATGGAATCATATTCAGTGCAATGTAATTGCTGAAATACAGGCTGCTCTTCCCTTGTCCAGGCTACACAGAATAATAAATATCCTGTAATTGTAATCAAAGACATTGCATAAAAGGAGTTTGGAAGCACTCCTCATCCAAACGCTAACAAACCGAGAAACTAAGATTACTGTAGAACATTAGGAGGACCATGTATTTTCTTTAGAAAAAAAAAATTTATATTATTATAACCAACTTTAATGACTATACTCACAGATCTTTAAAAAAGTTAAAGCTAAAGAACACAAAGTGGGGCACTTGCCTTAGAAACAGATCTGGGAAGGCAAATGGAAGTTAACAAGACCTAACAAGCTGGAAATGCAAGGCAGAACTAGCACCCACTCTCACAAAGAAATCTTTATAAGCTGGTGCTTGACCCCGCTGAAGAGAGGCAGGCATCCCACTGCCACGTGTGTACTAAGCAAAGCCACACACAGCTTCCCCGAGAGATAAAGCAGAGCATTCCAGCATCTTCGTGATGGCTCCATTTCCCGAGGTGGAAGAGGTTTATTCACGGGTGTGGCCACGTGCATCCACAGCTCTATGACTCTGCCCACCTACTGACCCAACGTCCGTACATTTACACAGCGAGTACGGCCCAAGGAACAAGCGCTCCCCTCCACTCACAGCACTGCAGCGTTTACTTTGACTCTGTGTCAGTGTAGGACTAGCTGCACACTCAGTGAAAGGGTAGACTGCACGGCAAAGTTAAGCTCATCTGCACGGACAGAAGAGGAGCCTCTGGAACCAGCTACTGAGTCTCCCAAATCGGAAGCAGTGACCCAAATGTCAATTACTCTTCCAACAGTAGACAAATTGCTGGCATACTAACACAATTTAAGGACAATAATTAGGTAACAGGCACAAAGAGTGTACCAGGTGACAGAGTTTGAGATAACAATCTAGTGTCTAACTTAAACATTAACATCATTCCATCTCAGTCAATCGCTTTATGGCAATTTTGAAAGGGCAAAGCAAATTCTTCTTATTGCTAATAATACTGGGCTTCCCCAGCACTACCTTTGAAGGTGAGCGATTTAAGGGGCCCAAACTTAATTACATTTTCATTTTATTTACTACTTGTTTACTCTCTCCTCTTTGAAACCTCTTTTTTAAATAGAAATCTTAAAGCACTTGACTAAAAAACTCAAATCTCTTAAATCTGAGTCTGCTGTGCTCAATACGAAAGAGCCAGATTCACCAAAACTTAGGTAATGTCTTTTCTACACCCACTTAGAAATTACCAAACTTCTACAATCCCATTGTGTGACAATCGCCTTCTGCTCCAGGTGCTTTGGCCAACTCTGTGTTAGGTAATATAAGACGCCACCTAACAGCTCCAAGGTTTTTCTAACTAGGAGCAGTCAGGCGGCTCTCTCTAACTGCTCCAGGCAGAAGAAACCTCCTTGCTTTAGTCAGAAGTACACAGATCACTAAACTTACCTTTACATCAGGACTTTATATTACAATGTTCTTTACACCCCCACCTTTTTTCTTTTTTTTCCCCTCATTAGTCAGCTGTGGGACATTGTTGAAAATTAAATCACCATCCATCCAAAGTCTCTGTAATTCTGGGCACCAGACATCCTTTCATCCACAGAACTCCACTGACACACTGAAAGGTCTCCACCCTGATCAGAGAGGCCAACTCTAGGGCAAGAGAGTCAGTCACTCGGAATGATGTTTACCCTCTCAGCCGAGACCCCAGAAAGAATGAAGATTTCTACTCTCTGTTTAAGTTTCCAAGTGAATAAAGACAGAAGTTTATTCTAACAGAGAACACAAGAGTGCTTCAAGAGACTTTTTCCTACCTTAAACAAAATAAAAAGCTTTAAGGGTTTTATTATGAACCAGCCAAATCAACTGACTTCCACAAATGTTTCCATCAGTCCCCCAAAGCCATGCTTGTATTT
>NW_010404570.1:0-5033 GCF_000710305.1 Buceros rhinoceros silvestris | reverse complement strand
GAAAGCAGAAGGTCGGTGGGGGGGGGGGGGGGGCGGCGCTGGAAAGCCTTGTGGTACACAGTTTAAGATTTTCTGAAGCGTTTGATAACAGACATCAGAACAGGCTCCAATGAATTGTACTGACTGGGTTCTTAAGTCTACGCCATTTCTACTCAAGAGATATTCAGCCTGAATATGGTATCATACTGGTTTTCCATATGCTGTGGGTGGGGAAAGAAGAAGAAAATTTCAAAACTTTGAGATTATTCTTTGGCAGCACTGTGGGTTCTGCCAGAATACGCAACTCACCAGTGCTGTCCTTGCACCACGGCGGTACCTGGTAAAACCCGCCTTCTCTTGCTTTTTGTCGTGCACAAATACTTTTCCTTCTGCCTGTGCTGTAGCAGATAACAATAACTACCCCCCCCCCACCCTACCCCCAGAATTTGTGACCTGCTGTTAATGACAGCAGTACACCTGTACTTTTCCAGTTAATCCAGACCTCTGATATCCAAATGCTGATAGAAAATAAGTTACCCCCTGACACGCTATATAATTCCTACTCATGATTCCTCTATTTTTCCATGTGGATTTTGCCTATATTAGGGAATCACATCTGTAGAACATAATATCCTGACAGAACCTTAGTGCTTCTTTCCCACAGAAAACCTCTTGTTCATTTTAACTGGCAATGAATACGGACCTGCAAACCTGGCAAGATAAATGCATGTACCATTCTGATGATTTGGGTATCAGAGAGATCACCTCTGACAAACGGGCAATAACACCTCGAAGATCCTAAGCTACAACAACCAAAAACCCTAAAAAAATAAACAAACAAAAAACCCACCTCCCAAACTTGTGTATTAACTTATCCCTGTGACAGAGACACGACTTCATCTGCCAGGGCCAAACAGAAATAAAGTCTCTTTGGAAATAATAAAACCTGTAAAATATCTTCAAAGTAGCACACCACATAATAGCTGGAAAAAAATCTGGACTTTTTAATTACAATTAGAATTAGTATACATTTGACTTTAAATGACATTCAAACTGTCATGTCTTCAGGGCAGAAGGCAAATTAAGTAGTAGTCCTGGAGGTGACCGCTCAGCTGTTTCACTGGAATTCACGCCTCTCCTTAGCTGTATCTGTTTCCTGCTCTTCCCAAACCAATACTCCATAACTCAACTCCCATTTAGCAATTTACATTTTTTTCTCATTTCCATTCATTATCAAGTTACATCCCTGCACCGCAGCAAGAACAGCTAAGCAAACCCATCTGAGTTAGAACCGGCACCAGCAGATCTGAATCGCTCACTGCCAGGTAAACCCAGCTGTCGTTCTCGTAATCCTCAGGTGGGACTGGGCAAAGCTCTGCCCACTCCACTCGGGGTGTAAGTGTGCACTCAGGGGTAACCCAGGTACTCCCTACGGCACTCATACCACTGGGATGCGGGAGCCTCTCAGGTCAGGCTCACAACACACAGACAGACATTAGAGCAGGTATAGAGTTAAAAAAAAAGAGACTAGGAAAGGGGTACTGCCATATGCAGAACACTTAAACTAGAGCTGATAAACATTTCTAGCCTAATCACGCAGAATTTTTAATCTACTGCTTTTACAAGTGACAAAGAGAAGAAAGTAGAACCAACAACAGAAAGGCATAAAACACATAGCAGGACAGCAATAGGGAAACACCACTTATTAGAAGGTATAACGATGAGCAAGAAGCGTCAATAACACATACTTTTTTTTTTAGTCTGTACCATTCCTTTAAATAGCTGACACCAAGCATCTACAGGAAAAACAGTAATCGATACCCTTCCATAGACTGAATCCAACAACCAACCTTTTCAAGAGCTTTCTCAGTTCCATGTGTATTAACACCGATGAATCATTATTCACTCCCCAAGCACAAGAGTTTTAGTTCTTAGAGACAGAAGAAAATACTTTTTCGGGCAATGCAAAATTCTGTCTCTATTCTTTTCTTCTTCCCACTCCTTTTCCCCCAGCTCCTACTCTATGGCCCAAGATAATCAGAATAGAACAGAAGTGAAATGAAGGGACTTCCATCTACTTCCACAGAGACAGTAAGGGCTTTTTGGTAACCCAACAGTTCATTTCAAAAAGGAAATAGCTTCAAGAACTCCTTGTTTCTAGAAGTATAGGTCTGATTCTGTAAACAGTCTGAGAAAGAAAACCACACTCCTAGATTTACATTTTCAGCATTTTTCCTACCTCGTGATGTCTTTTGTTTCAATAATTTCACAAATATTTTTTTCCCCACAGGAAATATTCCTGTTCTGTCTCTGAAACAGAAAATGTTAAAATTTTCTTCATTCTATATTTATAAAGGCAAAACCAACTATTGTCGGTTTTAAAGGTCTCTTAAGTCCTCCCTGGATATTCTGTTCTGAAACCATAAAACCTCTTTGGAAATAATAAAATAATGGTTTCTTTCATAGCTTAAGAGTTACGTCAAGAATTTAAGTTGTGCTTACATTTGTGAACATGCTCTTTCATTTCTGTCTTTCCCTTAAAATAATTAAAGCTACGTTGCCAAAGCACATTCAGAATGGTACTCACACAACTGACAGAACAAATAAATGAGTCAGAACGCTACCCGATATTTGGCTTTCTTGGAGAATTAAGTCACATGTGATGTATCCACTGGATGTTTCAGCTTCTCTGACATACTGCAATTGGAATTTACATCTCCTGTGCTGAGGTAAGTAGGTTAAACTGCTTCTACAATGACATTTGTTAGTTTTGCACAACATTGCTTTCAGTGAACACACAGCGTTTTCCACACTCGGTCCTTCGCTCTCCATTCTTGTTTCGCTTGTACTTCAGAGTCACAGAATGGTTAAGGTTGGAAGGGGCCTCGGGAGATCACAGTCCACCCGCCCTGCTCTGGCAGAGTCAGCAGGAGCAGTGCTTAACAAAGCAAGCAAGTTTCAAAGATAAAAATCTTTTAAAATCCGCTTATTAGTACAAAATATCAAGTGAGAACACTGCAGCTTAAGGTGCCAGGATATTCGTGGGAAGGGTACCGAGAAGATTTTGACTGAGACAGTTTGTGGGTGCAGGACAAAAACATCTCCCTTCCCTCTTGACAGCACTTGATTGCACAGAAATGCTGCTGCCTGTAGGTGACAGGAAACCCTACAGAAACTGGGTGTGTTACTTAAAAACCTGCTGTCAGTGTCTCTTCTAGACAGTAAAAATAAAAAAGCAGGGAAAAAAAAAGGTAGACAGAAGCAAACATCAATTTAGTTTGGTAACTGACCAGAGAAAACAGCAGCAGGAGTATTAGGGAAAATGGAAATAGCTTGGAAAAACTTCCAGTGAATAAGAAAAAGAATATCAGGATTCTGGAAATGCATGACAAGAGAAAAGCAGAAGTGACAATAATGGATGGTTGTAAGATGAGATGATAAAATGGCGAGTACAGAGGCGAACAAGACGACACAGGGAGAAAACAAAACAGGGATCAGGGATTACAGATGAATCCAAGTCCAGAATTTATGGAATTATTGTCATCAGATGAAAAAGGGGATGGCACACACAAATAAGGATAAAAGCCAGTGACTTCAAACATAAAAGAAGGTAACAGCTGTTCTCCTGTTTCACTAAGTTGGATCATTTACCACATCCATATTTCAAATAGTAATTAATTAAGTTGTGCTGGAGCCAACAACAGCAGGGACTCTATTAATGAATGCACACATCAGGTAAACAACGGTACCGAAGATTAATTTTACTAGTAAACTTCAGCACTACCATTTCCTGGAAGAATAAAGGTGCATAAAACAGGGTCTCTGAAGATTCTGAAGACATGACAAGTAAGAATCCAGACACTAATTCCATCAGTTATCAAAAGCATTCCTAAGTAATCACAACTGAATGATTCAAAAAAAACTATCAAGTCTTGCTGTACCTCATGGATACACAGATAATATTACAGCTTTTGGTAAAAAAAAAGCCAAAAAAAAACCCAACCAAGGAAAAGTACCTCCCCCCCAACTCAAACAACCCCCAAAAGATTTATTTTTCTGTGCTAAGCTGTAGCTAATTGGAACCCTGAATGCTTTTCTGAGAGTAATCAGAGCTCGCTGGCTGCTACTCAATATGCAAACACGCCTGATAACCTGGCTTGTACCAAACTGTTTGACTTCCAGAGAGAGTTTTTTCTCTTTTACTGAAAGTAACAGCAGACTCTGCAACACTGTGTGAGTTTTGCTGAGCTGCTTCAAAGCTCCAAACAAATACAAGACAGTACACATGGACCTACCTCCCAGGGGATGGGATAAGCAACCTCTCATCCAAAAGGTCTTCTCAGCTTAAAATGACCCAGCTAGAGTCTTTGCCCTGCGCCACTGTTCGGTGTATGTGGGCATTACTCACCTCCTTGGGCAACAGTTACTTCAATTTTTTTTCTTTTAAATAAGATCTACTTTCTTGATCTGAACTCTAGATTGAGCTGTAGTCTGCTGGTCATTCCTTTATTAAGCATTCTTCAACAGATCCAGTATCTCGAAGTTTATTCACCGTAAGGCTGGATACTAAACTTTTTATAGTTTTTCCTAATCCTAAGTGTTTTCCTGATCCTAAGCCATTCAATTAATTCACTCAAAGCTCAAAGAAAAGGTCGTAATTCTCAATTTTTTTCCAAAGTTGGGGGGCAGTGAGGAGACACTCATAACTGCTGACTTATCTAAGTTCTGTACCCAGCGCAGAAGCAAGAAACACAAGAGAACCATGTCCGTCTTCTTCTAAACAAATCTGTTCCAAGTTTTAGAGGAAATAAAAAAAGAAACAACAAAAACAAGTCAGTCACTTTACAGCCCTAAGTAGGGTAAAATTTGTGAAGCCATATAACATAGACTGTGGTCAACCAAAGTCCACCTTTTCCATCCACCTCGGGGTGAACAGGGCACAGCAGGGCAGAAACAAGGGCATTTCCACTTTGCCCTTAGCTCGGCACAGCAACAGCCCAATGACATGCACACGCGTCTTACAGAGCACAACTGCCTGGGTGTCCTTCCCTCCA
>NW_010404569.1:1542-1769 GCF_000710305.1 Buceros rhinoceros silvestris | reverse complement strand
TGCACCTTCTTCTCAATGCTGGAGAGAAAATCCTTCAGCACCGAGAGCTTCAGCACCAGGTTCTCCAGCTCCTGCTCCCCGCTCTGCCCCGCTGCCTGGATCCCCGGTACGTCACCCCCATGAATGGCATCCCCAGGCCAACTCAGCATCCCCAGGAGCAGGATGGGACTCCCTGATCCACCCCAGCACCCCAAAGGAGCAGGATGGGGCCCCCCAAAATGCCCCAG
>NW_010404569.1:1019-1347 GCF_000710305.1 Buceros rhinoceros silvestris | reverse complement strand
GGGATCCCTAGATCTGTCCCAGCACCTTGAAGAGCAGGATGGGAACCCCTGGTCGGCCCTGGTCGGCACCCTGAGGGGCATCCTAGTAGGCCCATCCTAGTACCCCAGCAGGACAGGACCCCATCACCACCAAGAGATGGGGCAGGACAGGACCCTCAGATCCATCCCAGCACCCCAGAAGGGCTGGACACCACCACCCCCAGCACTGTAGAACATGGCAGGATGGGAACCCAAGATCCATCCCCCCTCCCCAAAAGGGCAGGACCCTCTCAGCACCACTGAACAGGGCAGGACACCCCTGGCACCATGAGTCAGGCCAGGATGGGAC
>NW_010404569.1:562-804 GCF_000710305.1 Buceros rhinoceros silvestris | reverse complement strand
TCAGGAGGAATGCCATGGCGGGTCCATGGGGACAACCCGCAGGGTGGGGGTTGGCACCACCACATCTCTGTGCCCCCCTCACCTGCTGCAAGATCTTGGAGACCATGGGGGAGCTCTGCTGGTCGAAGACTTTGGAGAGTATCTCCAGCCCCGCCAGCACCTTGTCCACCTCGCTGGGGAAGGAGGGACGAGTGGGCTCAGCCCATCTGTCCGTCCATCCGTCCACCCACCCCAGTGCCCAG
>NW_010404569.1:0-286 GCF_000710305.1 Buceros rhinoceros silvestris | reverse complement strand
GCCCGTTGGTGCGGGGGTGGGGGGAGCCTGGTGAGGAGCTGAGGGTGGACAGGGATGGGGGGGACGAGCAGGGGAGGTACCCTCACCTCTCTACCGCCCCCTCCGACCCCAGGCCAGGGGTGCTAAGCCCCACCGAGGTGCTGGAGTAGAGGCTGGGGGAGCCAGAGCGTGTTGGCAATGGGGGCTTTTCATCCTCTCCATCTGCAATGGGGCGATGGGGGGGTTGGCCACAGCCTCCACAGGGGGACCCAGGGTGCTGGGACCCCACCAGAGTGACACCCCCCCC
>NW_010404568.1:11577-11951 GCF_000710305.1 Buceros rhinoceros silvestris | reverse complement strand
GGGAGCTGCCACGCGGATGCTGGGCGGCTGCCCCCCGATCCAGTACAGGTTCCCGCTCAGCCAGTCCCGGCCCAGGGACAACACCGTGCCCTCCGCAGCCACCGCCTGCTTCCAGGACAGCCGGCCCCAGTCCTTCAGACGCAGCAGCCTCTTATGGAGTCACCCCCCACCTCCGCAAAGTACAGGCTCTTGTCTTTCACGGCGTAGTCCACGGCTGCCAGGCGGCCCACCTTGGCCAAGGGCAGGGCCCGGTGCGGGGGAAGGCCCTGGGATCCAGCCGTTGCGGGCAGGTCCTTCAGGTAGACCTGGAGGAAGGAGGAGGCGCTGGGATGGGGACTGACAGCGGCAAGGACAGCAGCCCCCAGCGCTGGCTC
>NW_010404568.1:11012-11401 GCF_000710305.1 Buceros rhinoceros silvestris | reverse complement strand
GGTCCCGGTGCCGCGGCTGCCGGTGACACCAGAAGGGCAAAAGCTGAATCGCGCAGGGGCAGGCAGGTGGTCTCATCATCGGCCAGCGTCAGCCCAACGGGGCACCGGCACTGCCCGGTGTCCCTGCTGCGCAGCAGGCACAAGTGGGAGCAACCACGTGTCACGCAGGGGTTAGAGGCCACGAGGCGCAGGGCTGGGTGCATCACCTGTGGGAAGGGCAGGCTCAGCCTCACAGCCCCACCGCTGGAGCCAGGCGCCACACCACGCTCCCGAGGCCCGGTCACTGGGACTGGAGGCAGCACGGCGAGGCAGAGATGCTCCAAGAGGACCAGAGACCCTTGGCCACAGAGACTGCTGCACAAGGACCACTAGGAGGGGGTGCGGCTCCC
>NW_010404568.1:10391-10746 GCF_000710305.1 Buceros rhinoceros silvestris | reverse complement strand
TCGCTGCAGCAGGACAGTCCGGTTCTTGCCGCTGGCCTTGTCCACCTGCTGCACGGACCATGTTTTCCTCTCCGACCAGTAGAGCTGCCCCTCGCACACAGCTGCCGCAAAGGGGCTCCGGACCCAGGCCAAGTGCAGAACCTGGCAGAGAGGCCATGAGTACCCATCCCGGCCCCCGTCAGGGCCCTGTCACCAGAGCCCCACCACACACCTTCACACCGGTGCCATCCAGACGTGCAGAACCGATGCTGCCCAGTTTCTCATCCAGCCAGAAGATCCTCCAGGTGGGGAGGTCGAGAGCCAGTGCTGTGGGCCAGCCCAGCCCCTGGGACAGCAGCACGTGCCGCCGACTGCC
>NW_010404568.1:6476-10204 GCF_000710305.1 Buceros rhinoceros silvestris | reverse complement strand
TCCCCACTTCTGACCAGTACAGCAGCCTGGCAGGAAGAGAGGTGCTGTGCCACAGACCTGCCACAGCATTGTCCCAGTACCAGGGCAGCCCAGAGAAACAGCACGGAGCTTCCCATCCCATCAGGGATGCACTGAGAGTTTCATCCCGGGAAGGGGAAGGTGCCTGGCCTTCTTCCCCAGTCCCATAGCCCAAACAGCACCTGGATGAGGCCATCCCAACTCTTCCCCAGCCTGTCACCCGCCTCCGTGGGGGAAAATGAGGCAGGGTAGGGATGGCATGGCAAAGAGTGCCCCACGTCCTCTTGTCCTAGCCTTACCCTGCCAGAGGCTGAAGAACCAGAGAGTGGGGCTGGTCCAGGTCTTCATCCATCACCACAGCGTACTCTGGTACCCCTCGCCAGGCAGCCTTCAGGCGAGTGGCCAGCACCCGCCCTGCCGCCCCATCTGTCCAGTACAGGTTCCTCCCGAGCCAGTCCACGGCTATGCAGTCTGATCTCACACCTGCAATACGCCTGAGTGTCAGCACGCACGGGGTGACAGCTGCACTGCCCTCTGGCACAATACTCCCAGACCAGGTAACCTCCATTCCAGGAGCTCTGTCTCCGACCAGCCCTGCTCCCACCAGCACCTCTCCACACAAGGGGACGCAGCCTGGCACCCCACTGCAACCTGGAGATGGCACAGCCCGAGAGGCCAGGCCAGCTAACGCCACGCTGTCACAGCCCACCTTTCACCAGTGTGCCTTTCTTGCCCGAATCAAGTTCCTGCCAGCGGATGCTCTCTGTGGCCAGGTCCATCCAGAAGACTTTCCTCTCCACCGGGTCATAGTCAAGTGAGAAGACAACGCGGTCCTTGTCAGTGGTCAGCAGCACCTCCTCACGCCCGCTCCGCAGGCCGTAGGACAACACCTCTGACTGTACAGCCACCAGCAACACGGGCTCTGGTCCTGGGGCAACACAGAGCCACCCCGCCCCCGCTCAGTGCTGGTGGCCCCATAGCCCCAGCACGTGCTGCATGCCAGGAACACATCACTCACAGACCCTGGAGCCTGCTGGGACTCGGCCCTACTAGCATGCTCCCCAGCTAGTGCAGATGGATTTTCTGGCCGGCCATGGGCAGGCAAGCAACAGCTGACAGCTGAGTGGGGCCTGGGAGGCCACGTGGCAGAGGGGACAGGGCCATTCACGGGACTACAAGGCTCTCCGTGGGCAGTGGGCACGGGAGACAAGGACCCTCCGGCTCCTCCTGTACCCTAGAACGCCAGGGACTCTCAGTGCTCCTTGGCTGTCCCAGGGCTTACCTGTGAGTTTGCAGTCACGGAAGTTGGGCTCTAGCAGGTAGCCAGGGGAACAGCCACAGCTGTAGGACCCTGGGGCATTGAGGCACACCTGGCTGCAGGCTCCCTGGCCCTGCTCCACGCACTCATTTATGTCCGTGCAGGACAGACCATCCTCAGCCAGCTGATAGCCCAAGTCACACCAGCACCGCTGTGGGGAAAGGGGCCGTGAGCGTCCCTCCTTGGGGACGCAGGAGGCTCCCTCCCACAGCCGGAGCAGAGTAGCCTGGCAGACGAAGCCCCTGGCGCAGGGCTGCTGGCACTCACAGGGCCCTGGGGCGAGGGGTAGCAGAGATGAGCGCAGGACCGCTGGCAGGGCACAGAGCAGTTCCCCCCCTCATCTGAGCCGTCCGCACAGTCCTGCCGGCCGTCGCACACCAGGGATGCATTCAGGCAGCCCCCCAGCCCACACAGGTACTCGTGACTCTGGCAGGGAGCAGGCTGGCCTGCAGGAACATGAGGGAAAGGCTGCCCTGAGTGCTGTCCACCAGCCCCTTTTGCTCAGCTGGGGCAGATTACGTTGCTCCCACAGGGTGCCCAGGGCTTGCTACAGCCACATCCCCAGCTGTGCCTGTAGCCTGCCCGCAGGCTACCCTAATCCCAAGGCCACCAGCCCTGCCGGGACAACAGCTGCCTGGGACCTGGAGCCACCATAGACGCTGGGAAGAGGAAAACAGCAAACAGGGCCTTTCACCTCAGCACAGACATGCCCCCACCTCCTGTCTGTGCTGGACACCCACCAACCACCCCTGGGTGAGACAGAGGGAACAAAAGCAGGGTGTCGCTCACAGCCGGCTTCGTCGCTGCCATCTGTGCAGTCACTCTCTCCATCACAGCGCCAGACAGCAGGGATGCACTCATGGCCACGGGAGCAGCCCCACTGCTGGTCCCCACACAGCCCTTCCTCCCAGGGACAGCCCTGCAAGAGAAGAGAGTGAACATGGCCACCAGCCCTCCCAGGAGTGAGCAGGCGCAGGCTGTGTCCCCACCATCCTACCCACCTGCTCGTCTGTGCCGTCCCCGCAGTCAGCAGTGCCGTCGCAGCGCCAGGCCTCTGGCACACACTCCCCACTGTGGGGACACGCCACCTCACCCATGCGGCACAGAAGCGGCCGAGGCACAGCGCAGCCCTCCTCATCCGAGCCATCCCGGCAGTCACGGTCACCATCGCAGCGCAGGGCCAGGGCCACGCACTGCCCGCTCCGGCAGGGGAACTCGTCCTGGCCGCACTCCTTCGGCACTGCGGGCAGAGCCAGGAAGCACTGTCCCCATCCCCGTCCCTGCCCCCATCGCCATCCCACCAGCACAGGCATGGCACTGAGCAGGGTACAGCCCCTCAGCAGGACACTGCAGGCAGTACCTGCTCCTGGACACACAGGGAACCTGCTGCACCCACCAGTGGGGCAGGCAACCCCCAGAAGCCCTGCCCCAGCCAGCCCCAGGGGCTCACCACAGCCCTGCTCATCAGTGTGGTCCAGGCAGTCAGCATGGCCATCGCACAGCCAGCTCTCCGGGATGCAGCGGGTGGCAGTGTCGCAGCGCAGGGCGCACTCCTGTGTGGGGCTCCAGCAGCCCATCTCATCCGAGGCATCAGGGCACTGCGGCATCCCATCACAGCGCTCCTCAGCCCTGACGCACATGGCTCCACTTGCACAGTGGAAGGCTCCTGAGGAGACACGGGGCCTTGCTAACCCTGCAGTAGGCAGCCAAGGTGCCCAGACCCTATACTAGTCCCACAGCAGCCTAGAATGGTCCCACACTATAGCAATAGGGCCTAGTCCCTCCTAATCAAAGCACCTCCAGCAGCCTAGGTCCCGAGCAAGGTGACCAAGGCAGTCTCAACTCAGCCACATCTAGGTCACTGTGAACAGCGGGGTCAGCTCTGCCCCCTTCTGACAGCACCTCCAGCCCAGTGCCGAGCTCAGAAGAAACCACATCACAAGCATCAGAGCCCAGGATGCACTCAAACCTTTCCAAGACCTCAGGCCACCAACCCCCTCAGGAAGCAGCCAGAAGCCCTGGCACAGGATGACCCAGCTGTGCAGGGGACTAAAGAATGGCTCCTACCTGGGGTGTCACAGAGCTGGGCACACCCATCCTCATCAGAGCCATCTGCACAGTCCTTCTCTCCATCACACATATACTCCTGGGCCACACACTCAGTGCCATCACGGCAGGGCGCATGTGTGCGAGGACAGAACAGATGGGGGACTGGGGTCAGGGGGTGTGCAGGGCTGGACAGGAGTGGTGGGGTAGGCGGCACTACCCGTGCAGAGCTGGTTGGGCTCTGGGTGGTAGTAGTTGTCCGTGGGGCAGTGGTCTTAGTTGGCGAGGACCGAGTGGTGGTGGTGGTGGGGCTGGTGGTGGCTGACCGCACAGTGGTGGTCTTGGC
>NW_010404568.1:6004-6319 GCF_000710305.1 Buceros rhinoceros silvestris | reverse complement strand
TGGCTGATGTGGACTGGCTGATGGTGGTTGGTGTTGTGGTAGCCTTGCTGGTTGGTGCAGGAGTAGTAGTGAGTGCAGTAGTGGTTCTGCCTGGTGTAGGTCTCATGGTGGAGGTGGTAGAGGTGGTGGGCCGAGCAGCAGCGGTGCTTGTGGTTGTCCTTGTAGTGGTGGTCACAGGTGGAGGAAGTGGCAGGGCAGACCCCTTGCTTGGTGGCACTGGCAAAGGTACAAGAACAAGAACGTGAGTCTGGATTTGGGGCTGTGCCCTCTCCACACTCTGGGCACCTCCAAAAGCACACCCGATGGCCCCCAGCA
>NW_010404568.1:5526-5796 GCF_000710305.1 Buceros rhinoceros silvestris | reverse complement strand
CATCAAGTAGAGCACCAGCCACAGAGCCACAACCACTCTTACCAGCCTGCAGCTCCGAGCCCACGAAGGCCACCACTCCCTGCACGCCTGCTGCTGGCATGGACAGCACAAGAGCCAGCGTCCTCCGGTCCCACAGCAGCAGAGCTGTCTGGTTTGCCGACACCAGGTACGGCTCAAAGGCAGCCACAAGGCCATGGGACCAGCTGGGTGCCAGGGTGACGGCTTGCCGCTTGGTCCGACTCAGTGCCCGCAGGCCCGCGAGGCCAAGGG
>NW_010404568.1:4994-5195 GCF_000710305.1 Buceros rhinoceros silvestris | reverse complement strand
CTGCCTGTGGTGATCACCTCTGCTCCACCTCCCTGCTCCAGACACCACCAGGGCTCACCCAGGGCTGAGCTCCAGAGCAGGGTGAACGCTCTGCTGTCCATGGCCGCAGGAAGGTCTCCAGGCCACGTCTCATTCCAGGCATCCCAGGGAGCACCCCCAGCCAGGCTCAGCTGCTGCAGGGGCTGGCCGCGGGCTCGCCCG
>NW_010404568.1:4343-4853 GCF_000710305.1 Buceros rhinoceros silvestris | reverse complement strand
GGTTTAGCCAGTACAGAGCGCCCCGCTGCCAGTCCAAGAAGAGGTGCTGGATGCTGCTGCGAGCACGGTGCAGGATGCGCGAGGACATGTCAGATGCCTGGATTACCCCGATGTCCCTCCGGTTACATGCAAGCCAGTACAGGTCCCCCGAGCGGATATCCACACGGGCAGAGCAGACTTGGCAAGAATAGGCAGATGAGCAGTTACAGGGCCGTCCCATGACCCTGCTCCTCCACCTGGGTCCCCCTGTCCCTAAAAACCAGGGCACAGCTGCCCAGTACCTCAGCATGGCCCCAGTGTGGGCACCATGGGACTGCTGTGCTCTGCAGGAGATCCTCAGGCCTCAGGGAACACCAGGAAGGGGAGCATGCCCTCCATCACCCCATAAGCTCTCACCTGGCAGCCGAGTCACAATGGCCTCCCTCCTGCCAGGGTGCCCCACGACACGCAGCAGTGTCCCACGGTCATCCGTCCCATAGAGCACCAACCTCTGCCAGTCCACATCTTGCA
>NW_010404568.1:1829-4200 GCF_000710305.1 Buceros rhinoceros silvestris | reverse complement strand
GCAGGTGGAGGGGTTCCTGCCACTCCTGCACCCGTCTGCTGCGTGCTCCAGGGCCCACCTGCACCAGGGAGATGGTTTTCCCCGATGCATACACGATGGACAGCTCTGCGGGGTACAAGGGCAGCGTGTGAGTGTGGCCCCAGGGACACTGGATGGGCTCACCAGCATGAACCAAGGCAGAAACATAACAGCATTGATGTGTGCTGGGAACCTCACCCCACCAAAGCCACAGCCCCTTACGGCCCCCTCCGACTTCCACAGGGATGCATCCCACCCCAGACAGCCAAGCCCCCCTCGCAGACCCTGCTCACCTGTGCACTTCCCTGAGGGCAGGAGGAAGAGGCCCTCTGGACACGCACACTGGTAGCCCCGAGGGTGCACAGGGGACAGGAGGCAAAGGTGACTGCACAGGCCCGGAGCACATGCAGCAGTGTCCCCTGGGAGCAAAGGGACATTAAGAGCTCAGGCAGGCATGATGCTCGCCATCCCTCTCCCCCAGCCTTCAAAAACCACAGGCCGTCTTGGGGCTGGATATGGGCCAGCCACCGTAGGTGGGGTAGCAGTGTCACATGAGGTAGGAGGGTTCAGCTCTACCCAAAGCCATGAGACTCCGCAGCTTTCCTCTGGGTTCACATGTCCCCTCTGTCACAATCCCACAAGCCCTCAGTGCAGGACCAGGAGAATGATTGGGCAGGACTCAGCAAGCTCCAGGAGCCAGCACAGCCTCCCTTAGCACCCAGGGAAGCGGTGTGGGTGCTGCTAGCCCTGCACCAGCATGGGTGCCCAGAGGGTACTCACGGGGAGGCTGCTGCAGTGCATGCAGCACAGTGAACGCTGAGATAGGGGCACGGAGCAACACCGCATGTTCCTGGGGAGCAGCCCGGCTGGCTGACACCAGCTCTGTGCCATCGCTCCAGAAGAACCGGCTCTCGAACACAGCCAGGCCCAGTGGCTCCGTGTGGCTCCGCAGGACAGCAGGAAAGGAGTGGCGCCCACTGCCATCCACCCGCAGCGTCTCGATGGACTGGGGACAAGGCAAGTCCAAGGCAAGGTGACCATATGGCACCCCGACACCCTGCCACTGTCCCATAGCCACGGGGCTCACGGTGGTGCCTTCCCCAGCCCAGTGCCTTCCCATGCCTTGGCCATGGCCACAGGGGAACCAGGGCCACCTTACCCACTCCCACCCCATTGCCTCCCACTACTTGGGGTGCAGAGCTCTGCTGCCGCACATCCTTACCTCCTTGTACTCGCTGATCCAGTACAGCCTGCCAGCCACGTGATCCAGGCTCAGCCCCACAGGCTCCTCCATGGACACCACCGTGAGCTCCCGCCGGTCTGAGCCATCCATGCCAGCTGCAGCAATGACTGTCCGGCCCCTCTGCCCACGGTTGACCCAGTACAGCGACCTGGGAGCAGGCACTAAGCACCTACTTCACAGCTTAACGCCAGTGCTGCCACAGCCCCACAGCAGGCATGACATGGCCAGCACCAGCATCACTCTTCCAGGAGCCCAGGGCCACGAGCTCACTCCATCCTCACCTTGCAGCCGGATGCACTGTCAGCTGCTCTGGTGACACATCCTTCCCCAGCACTGTCACATAGCCCCGTTCATCGGCCAGCCCCACACAGATGGCTGCAGGGAGGCTGCTAGCCCAGTAGAGCTGCCCTGTGAACCAGTCCACAGAGATGCTGTTGATCTCCCCGGCATCTGCAGAGACAGAGCGATTTAAGGCACACTGTTTCTGCTCCAGGCCAGGAGGCAAAACCCAGGCTGCCCTTTCCTCTTTGGGAAAGGCAGGGCTAGGATGGTGGGCCAGCTCTCAGCACCAATCTCAGCTCCTCTTCAGTACCCAGCACCAGCACTCCTTCCCACCTGCATAGAGGGCCCTCGTGCCCTTCCCCGGGAGGTGAGCACGGAGCTCACTGTCCTCTGTCAGCCAGTAGTAGGTTTCTCGGAGCAGGTCATAGACCAGGGCGCGGGGTTCGGTCTTGGTGGAGAGCAGAGGCCGGTAGGCTTGGGTCCGCACATCCAGAAGGGCCAGGTCCTGCCCCACAGCCACCAGGATCTGTGTTGCATTGTCTGTCAGGGCAAGGGATGTCACCCGGTGAGCAGAGACAAGGCTAGCTGGGGACGCTGCCCAGCCCCTCAGACAGCCCAAGCTCCCTGGCTCACCCTACCTGCCACTTCACAGGTTGTGCCGTGCCACAGGGTGTAGCCCTGGAGGCAGGTGCAAGTGAAAGCACCTGGAGTGTTGCTGCACAGCTGGCTGCAGGGGCTGTACTCCAGGGAGCACTCGTCCACATCTGCAGGGATAGGAGCGTCCAGGAGCCTGCTGCACATCTGGCTAGCTGCACCGAGACCGCACCG
>NW_010404568.1:457-1743 GCF_000710305.1 Buceros rhinoceros silvestris | reverse complement strand
CTGCGTCCCCCGGCCCCCCCCCGCCACTGCTCCCCAGGCAGCACAGGTAGGCTCCTTAGATGCTGGGACCTGGGTCCCAGCCCCAAAACAAAACAACTGCCACTGGGACATGACCTAGACACCGCCTTTGCAGGGTCAGGGGTGACATGCAGCAGGTGGGGCCAAAGCAGGTGTTCCCGCACGAGCGCTGGCTTCAGGGAGACATTGTTCTCAGTGGCTGAGGCCACACGTGTCCCAAGTGCATGCACCCTGATCTGTCCTTACCAGCACAGCTCTGCCCGTCCGCCTGCAGCACCCAGCCAGCCCCGCAGGAGCACTGAACCCCCCAGTGCGTGTCAGTGCACGACTCTGCACAACCCCCGTTGCGTACAAAGCAGCTCCGACCTGCAGGGACACAGTGGAGGGGTGACATGACATGGAACAGCTCTGCAGCTCCCCGCTCCCCGGCCCCAGCCACAGGGACAGGGGCCCCATGGGACTCACCGCATGTGTTAGGCTCATCAGTGCCATCCAGGCAGTCATCCTCATCATTGCACATCAGGGACTCCAGGATACACTTCCCCTCATCACACCGCACCATGCCACGTGGGCAGGGGGCTATGGCACACACAATTCATGTCAGGAGGGCATACCAGTACCACAGGGGCACAGGGGAAGCCACAGATCCTAAATTCATGGGGAGGACCCACAAGCATCAACAAGTTTCTGGGAAGCTTGCCACCATCCCAAGAGGAGCTGGGGCCCGAGAAAGCAAAGTACCCCTACTTTACACATGGCCTGGACAGGTCTCACCCCACTGAGGAGCATCCGGCGTGCTCACTTACCGCAGACATCTTCATCCGAGGAATCGCCACAGTCATCAATCCCATTGCACTTCCACTCAGCCATGATGCACACTCTGTTCCTGCACTGCCACTGCCCAGGCAGACAGGGCTGCTGGGGACACCCCTCCTCATCCCAGCCATCCTCGCAGTCCTGGTGTCGATCACACAACTCCCAGCGTGGGATGCAGTGGTGGGTTCCTGGACACTGCACCTTCTTTGCCCCACACACTGAGGGAACAGAGCCGCACTCGCACCCTGCCCTTTGTCCCCCAGCCAGTGCCACTCGGTCCCGCCAGCTGAGACTACGTACCACAGTCCTGCTCATCAGAGCCATCCAGGCAGTCAGCAGCACCATCACAACGCCAGCTGCTAGAAACACACCGGCCGTCGTCACACTGCCAAACATGGGGGTCCCCACCACAGGCAACATCTGCAGGGACAGCGCATGATCACTGGGACCTA
>NW_010404568.1:0-361 GCF_000710305.1 Buceros rhinoceros silvestris | reverse complement strand
GGACGGCCGTTGTCCAGTGGTCCCTCCCACTCCATCACAACCACAAGGGTCCCCTCAGTCCTGGCACAGGGCAGGTGCTGGCAATGCCTGCGGGGCTCTGCCAAGGCGCTGGCCCAGCAGTGCTTCCGGGCCGCTGCCAAGGCGCTGGCCCACAACAGCCCCTGGCAGGCCTCTCTGGCAGGTGGGGGGCTCACTCAGCATGGGATCCGAGATGTGTCCCTATGCCGCAGACATTCCCCAGGAGCTGCAAGTCACTGCAGAGTGCCACACAGGAGCCACCAGCAGAGCCAGCAAGGAGCAAGGTGCCTCTGGACTGCTCTGCCCCACCATCCCTCCCGAGCACCAGGGCTGCACAGTGCCC
>NW_010404567.1:11240-17291 GCF_000710305.1 Buceros rhinoceros silvestris | reverse complement strand
AGCTCCTCCTCAACTACTACAGCGCCTCGGTCTCCGTCACCGTCCAGTTCCAGAAGCTGCCCTTCCCCGCCGTCACCATCTGCAACATCAACCCCTACAAGTAAGGCACAGGGTGACAGGGAGGGGCGAGGGTGTCCCAGCGCCGGGACTGCTGGTGAGCCCATCATCCCCTCAGCAGCCCAGCTCCAAACCCCTTCCCGGGCTCATCCTGCCGCACCCCGGTACTGCTCGTCAGCGTCTTACCCGAACGGGGGATTTCCCTCTACGGTGCTCTGAGTAACGCGCCCACCTCTGTGCTGATGCTCTTCAGACACACGTGGATTATAATCACACCCTGCACTTGCTGCCTGCTGACTTAGTCAATTCAGCTTTCTGCTCCAGACAGTCCCTGGCCGGCTCCATGGTTCTCTTCAAATTCCTTTTTTCCCAGGACCAAAGTTCCAGGATTATGAACAAGATCATCTGCTGAGGAATGGAAAGGGAACAGCGGTCACTCCTCTACTGCCTGTTTTTTTCCTTATAAGATGCTTTGATTTTACCCATCAACAATACTTTTTCTCCTGCCAAACTACCTTTTACATCGCTGTCTGTTCTGCTGCCAGCTGTCCACCCTGGTCCCTGCAGACCATCCAGCTCTCCCGTGTCCCTTGGCACAGAGGCAGAAATCTTATTTCCACGTGCTCTGCCTCCTCAGGCTTGCTAACACAACCTCCAGGGAGCCTGGGCGTCTGCAAGACTGTTCCCTGTAGTTCAGTCTGCTTTGCTTCCCGTGCTCCTTGCTCTGGGGTCTCCCCGAGGGTGCAGCTGGTTGGTGGGGTAGTAAGAGAGATTGATGTGAGTCCAAGTTGTGTCCCAGGCGAATCGCAGCCGCAGTGGGCTGCAGCTGGGTGGTGATGTGGGATGGGATGTCACGCTGTGTCACCTTGTCTCCAATGCAGGTACAGCTCCATGAAAGAATATCTATCTGAATTGGACAAAGAGACAAAAAAGGCTTTGGAGAGTTTCTACGGCTTTTCAGAGGGCAAGTCCAAGGTGCGCCGGTCGGTGGATGAGGGAAACAGCACAGAGAGCGAATTCTTCAGACAGATCCCTCTGATGAAGTTTGAGGACTTCTCCAGGACAGCGACTGTCCTTTTCAGTGGCCAGAAGAGGAAAATAGAGGGCAGCGTATTCCACAAGGACTCGTCCATAGTGAACTCCGGGGATTCGAATGATATCATCGGCTTTCAGCTGGTGAGTGTCACTCTTCCTTGGCCAGCAAGTTCCCTGGGGGGCAGCGAGCGGGTGTTTTGGGTTGGTATATCCCTCCAGCCAGTTCTGTCCCTTGCTTTGGTGGCTTTACAGGGAATTACGGGCCATTGCTCTTTTGCCCACACTGCCGTGCCCCTGTGGCTGCCGGCTGAGTCACCTCCAGCTCTCTGGAAGAGAAATACCTTCCTGCGGTCCAGCCAGTCAGACCCACTGCCTTCCCTGACCTTCCCTTTGGGCCCGACACATTTGATCGTATCAGCTTTGACTGAAAGGTCTTTGATGCCCCTTTGTGCTGCGTGGTTGTAACTGTGGAAGAGAACCCATATCACACACAGCTTGTAGAACACATAATTTCATTTCATCTGAAACACTTTTTCCCCTTTGTAATTATCAGTGCGATGCAAACAACAGCAGCGACTGCGCACTTTATACGTTCAGTTCTGGTGTTAATGCCATCCAAGAGTGGTACAAGCTGCACTACATGAACATCATGGCACAAATTCCCCTGGAGATTAAAGAAAAAGCGAGTTATTCTGCCGATGACCTTCTACTGACGTGTTTCTTTGATGGCCTATCTTGTGACAAAAGGTCAGTGCACAGAACATACCTGCAGCTTAACGGCTTATTTCCAGGGGCATAATACGTAGGAATTGGGTATTTGGTACTTGCTGAATTCTATCAGGAGCCGTTTCTCTTTCTAAATGAAAGCAAACATGCATGTCTTCACAAACTTTAATTAAGCTTTTGAGTTTGTCTTGATGTTCTGCTGTCTCATCTCAGGTGAACCCCTGGCAGGGTCCAGTCTACGTGCTCACAGTGCTGGCAGTGCAGCTGTAAAGACAAATTGTAAATAAATTGTGGCAGCAGCAGAGTCTCCCCTTCGTACTGGGATAGCAGCAGGTTTTCCTGGGCAGCTCTGGCATGAGATCGCGCTCGTACATGGGCATAGCAGCTCCGCCAGTGCCAAGCACAAAGGAAGCTGCCCTGTGACTCCCGTTGCGGAAGCATTTTGCTTGTGCCTGTAGTCGTGCAAGTGCATAACCTCCCTTCTTGGCACGAAGACGTTTTGGTGGAGTGGGAGGGGATGTTCAGAAAGACATGAACGTGCTTGAATCACGAGGGTGTGTCCTCGGCCGCCCTGCGTGACAGTGGCTGTGACATCTTCTCTGAGAGGTGAAGATTCGTCTTCCTTTAGACGCTTGGCTGTCGAATGAGAGAGGGCTCTGGCCCCTTCCACCACCACCTCCTTGTAGTTCTGTAATTCTGCTTCCCCCACCCTCTCAGCCCCCATGCCCACATGAAAACCTGAACTTTTCATTTCCTGGTGCTATTAAACCAGACCATATTTCCATGTAGTTTCAGCAAAGTAAGTTGCTGCCAATAAAAAAAAATCTATCAAACCAAAACCATCTAGTCCTGCTCTGTCTCTGCCAAAAAAACAACACGAATCTGCTGCTTTTCTCCCACAGACAGTTAAAATCTCAGTTTAGCAGTATTTGATTTCTTTCAGGCACTTCACTCGTTTCCATCATCCCCTGTACGGCAATTGCTACACCTTCAACAGCGGAGAAAACGGGACCATCCTGAGCACCTCCACCGGTGGCAGCGAGTACGGTAAGGAGACGGGTTTGCAAAGGAACTGTTAGATAACGAGCGGCTCAGCAAACTGGATCCTGCTGGAGAGTGATTGATGTGTTGGCTCTAGATGTACGAGCTGATTGGGGAAATGCTTGTTTGAACTAGTGCAAACTATTGCCAGAGAACACAAAGATAATATCGTTGCATCACTGATGTTTTCCACCTGAAACCACTGCTTCCCAGTTATATAACTTCTAAAGGAAGTTTCAGCCACACTCTGCAGAGACGTGACTTGGGGCTGCGGAGGGACATTGCTTGCTGCTGGTGCCTCCGACTACACAGCAAAGGCTTTGCCTGGTTCTCGCAGTACTCCTTAAGGCCCAGTATCATTAAATAAACAGTGCTGCCCGCCCTGACCAGGAGAAATGGCTCTGGCTTCTGGTATAACTCTGCTCCTGCCTTGCCTCTGTTCTTCAGGACTGCAGGTTGTTCTGTACATAGATGAAGCGGACTACAACCCCTTCCTGGTGACATCCACGGGAGCCAAGATCATTGTCCATGACCAAAACGAATACCCCTTCATCGAAGACATCGGCACAGAAATTGAGACAGCAGCGGCCACCTCCATCGGGATGCACTTTGTGAGTGACAGCAACCCCCTTCCCAGTGCACAGCCCCGCTTCCCTGGAACAGCTGTAAATACGAACCCAGCCGCTGTCTGAATGCAGCCAGTGGCTGGAAGGCATCTCGTACCCTGCACTTGAGCAGCTGAAGTGCCCCGAGGAAAATCCTGTGATAGCACTTTCCCAAACAAAGTTTTCCTTTGTGCAGAGGCCATTGGAAAATCAGACCTTTATAAACCAAACAGCTACTGGGATTTTGTTTGTTCTCCCACCCCTCTGCTCTCCAGAGGATTTTTTTGGGTTTTTTTCACAGCAAAATCTACAACCACAGAAATGTTGTGGCAAGTGCCTCGTTTCACTTCAGCAATAAGCAGGCGAGTTTACATCCCACGCAGGTTCCAGGGGCGGAAGTGAATGAGCTTGAGCTGCGGGTAACCCGTGGCAGGGTCAGGTCCGTAGAGATGACTGCAGCACAACCTCTTTAACTGTGTTGTGGGTGTAAGTCCCATTTTGCTGGGTTTTTGCTATCCCAGCAGTAAAAAAAACCCCTTGTGGGCCTTTGCCACTTCGGTGAAGCCTCTTGCCATGGTGGGGAGGGATATGCAGCTCCACTTTTCCCCCATTAGTGCGGTGCAGACAAGGCATTTGACCCAAGGGGCTTCTTTCAGTGGCAGAGAAGTGAAAGCGGTGCCACCAAGCCAGCCAGACTTTTCCCTTTCATCTGGATGGGCTGTTAAGCGAGCGGTTTAGTTCTGCCTGTTCTCACCGCAGGTGGGGTCAAAGGCATCAGCCAGGGCTTATCTGTCCTGGCTGGGTGTGTCCGATCAGATAGTCCACGCATTAGAAAAGGCATTAAAAACAGGGCTGATGTTCTTAAAATGTGCGAGTAGTTAACTGTCTTCCAGCTGTCTGGAAAACTCTGGCAGTAGGCTTGATCTAAGTGGTGGGGATAAACGCTGCCTAACCGACAGAACGGGAGCTATCGGAACCAGAACAGTGTAAAGGAGGTGAAGTCTCACAAGACTGTTTCCTTTATGACACTGTACAGGAGAAAGTCGCTGCAGGCAGGGTCACAATATTTAATGTAATGTTTTCCTGACCCTGCAGATTTGAACCGTGAATATAGTATAAAACCCAGAAGTGACAGTAGCTTGGTGGCTGTGTTTAAAAGATTTGGTATGAGGAAGCAATCCAGTTGCATCCTAACGTAGCAGGGTGGAAGCTGGGCACCATTTCTGGGCTCAACCCCAAAGCTGGCGATTGCTGGACTGCCAGCACGGGAAGACCCCGGAGAGGCTGCTGGGGGCAGTCGCGATGGCCAGGGCAGAGCTGCACCACCAAGGTGCTGGGTCAGTCCTCGTACCCCCATCCAAGATGTGGTGGACGGGGGGACGCAGTGAACGTCTGCTACACAGCACTGCGTGCAGGAGCCTGAGCCCGGCCGTCACCGTTCTCCAAATGCCAGCGTCAGGGTCTGGGTTATTGCTCGGGTATTTCTGCTGGTTACTAGGACTGCCCCCCCGCCCCACCTCCAAAAATATTCCAAGATGTTTGGAATGCAAACAAGGCATTGCCTGATAGGAGTTTCAGTGCTTTAGTTAAATATTTAGTTTGGAAATTATTTCAGCACCTGAATGAACAAGTAAGCCTTTGGAGGAGTATAAACCATGACAAAAAAAAAATCCTACAGAGAGGATCCCTCAGCTGCTGGACGCAGCAGAGTGAGGCAGGTGTCCTGGCCGTGGATTGTCTGTGGAAGGCAAAAGCACATTAAGAGCTGGTTTCATTCAGTTCCCAGAAGTAATCCATGTCCACTGTTGAAACCACATATTTCTGAGTTCCCTCCAAAGAGAGGTTTGAGCATCTTCCTGAAAGAGCCGACTTGGGCCTTGCCTCCCCCAGCCTCTGTTGCTGCAGACAGAACTGGTAGCGCTCGCTCTGGGGTGACACCTCAGTAACCTGTGGAGCTGCAGACAGGACCTGACAGCCAAGCAGGCGTCTCTCAGGTTCCCCCTAAATCCATCCTTTGTGGGATCAGCCCTGAATTTTAAACTCTGTACAATGGGCGAATGGATTATTAAACAATGACAGTTCTTGTGGTGTCAGGCCACTTTTTGTTAGAGTGGATAATTGCTGCAGAACGATGGGGAGGATCGGCAGGAAGCGGGTGGTGCAGCCTGAACCCGGTCTCGTGAATCGGAGGGCTCCTGGCCCTGGCATTTCAGAGCTCTTTTCTCAGGGCAGAGATTGCAGAACAGGAGGAGGTGTTCGCATTCATCGGAGAGGAAGGGCCAAAGCAGTACCTGGAAAAGGTCCTGAAGGAGGTGCAAACATTTGACCTAGAGTGATTTTAGAGAGGTGCTGTTGAGCAGTAGCAGAGCCTGAAGTGCTGAGTGATCCACAGAACAGGAGCAGCCAGTGCTGCAGCAGCTCCAGAAGGTCTTCACAGAAAACAAAACAAAGGGAAACACCCAACCAACAGCACCCTTCCCTCAAAACACAATCTGACGCCCAGGACAAACAACGCAGAGCCCCTAGGACTTTGCAGTGAGAGGAAACATGCATATGAGTTACTCTGCCAAGAAAAATCCTCCCCGTT
>NW_010404567.1:6318-11121 GCF_000710305.1 Buceros rhinoceros silvestris | reverse complement strand
CTGCAGGTAATCCAGCCAGAGCAGTGTTTTAGGAAATGGGTGTTATGAACAAAAAAACCCCTTGTTCTGACAAGTGATTGACAAATCATTTCAGATGGTGGTAAATACGCTGCTCACACCCGCCCCAGCACTTACGGGTTCAGAATTGTGACGAACTGCCACTAAATCGTTTGGTTTCTCTGTGAAATCCAAAACCCAAGATCTGTTCTTTTCTGGCTCCCAGACTCAGTCTCGCAAGCTGAGCAAACCCTACAGCGACTGTACAGAGACTGGTGACGACATCCCGGTAGAAAACCTCTACAACAAGAGCTACTCGCTCCAGGTAATTCTGCCGCATTTGTTTTATCAGTCGCTTGAAAGCTACCTCCATAAAAAGGTTTACAGTACCGTGTCCTTCAGGATCCGATACAGAGAGCAGTCGGGGCTTCTAACCACTGCTGTAAAATACTGCAGCGCCTCTGAAAATCCAAGTTTTGTTCCTAAGCGGTTGGTGTTTGAAGCTCCCTTAGGCGCCCTGCTAGGTAAAGAGAATACGAGCTCATTAGGCAATTTTCAAGCAATGTGAGACTGGAAAATATTGGCCAAGTAAATGTTGCAGCTTAGTAACCCTTGAAGCCAGAAATTGTGACCTTTAGGACTCCCAGAAGAAGAGATACCATCTAATCAGTACCCAGATAGCAGGATGTTTGTTTACAGAGTAAGTTTCCACTAATTTTGCACAGGTTCCGTAATTGGGTCCTCTCGGAGGGTGTCAGTTGTTCTGGCACTCTCCGCTGGAACTGTACCGGCTGCTGCCTGCTGCGAGGCCTGAGCCTGGGCAGGAGTTTTGTTTTATGGGGTGTTTTACCTAAACTCCACTGTGATGAATTGCCGGCTAGATCACGCTGACATTATCCCAGGTTTTCAATAATGGCACTTCACCAGAACTCAGGGCTCCGGAGGGCTGCCGCTGCCACCAGAAGGCTTGACGACTGGGAGTGCAAAGAGAAGTTCAGTTCAGGCTCCAACTGATTAAGTGTTTCAGCATCGAACACTGACTCTGCTGCCTTATTAATCCTTACAACTTCAGGTCTTCAAACACACTCTGGTCGAAGGCGTGAACATTTTTGCCAGTGAGTCACTTCCCCCGCCTGGTTGTTGATTCACGGACCACGTGCCATGGCAGACCAAAAGCCTTCTTCTTGGCTGCAGAAAGAGCGACTGCAACACCGAAGCTGTCAATGGCTGTGGGGAAGTAGGGGCATTCACAGGACACCCCCACAGAGAATAGTATATCCTTATTTCTTGCACTGGAGCCTAAACCCTCAACAGCACTTTCAGCCTGTGTGTGAACTCACTGGTGACAGAGCCCGAAGGCCCAGGGAAATGGGAATCTGTAGTGCAGCCTGTGCATCTTAGACAGCAGCTCTTGGTTTCTCTCCCCCAGATTTGCCTGCACTCCTGCTTTCAGAAGGCCATGGTGGACTCATGTGGCTGTGCCCAGTATGCACAGCCCTTACCTGCTGGAGCAGAGTACTGCAACTACAAGAAGAACCGCAACTGGAGTGAGTATTCTAGCACCTCCTTGTGCCTCAACCGCCCACTGCCAGCCACATCCCTGGTCAGCACTGTCCCTGGTCAGCACCCAGCACCTTCCCAGCCACACAGTGTGCTGAGTAGAGGCAAATCTGCCTCAGAACCCTTCAGACCCCACGCCACGGAGCCTAAAGCTGCTGCTCCTGCTCAGATTGACTCGGTCCTGTCCATGGTCCGAATTGCTTGTCAGCTGTGCACACCACAGAAGGTCAAGTGGAGGACCTGACCGCATGAGGCAATTGTTCATGCCCGTAGCAGGTGGCAACCACTTCCCAGTGTGTTTTGCAGCATTTCTAGGGTAAATCGTTTTATCCCCACCACGCAGGTGATGGCCACAAAGGCCACCCACACCCCGGAGCCCCATCCAGCACAGGTGGCAAAAAATCACTGCTTTCCTTTCCAGCCTCTCACACGCATCCCGCTCTCTTCTTGCAGTGTACTGCTACTACAGACTGCACGAGAAGTTTGTGAAGGAGCAGCTCGGCTGCCAGCAGATCTGCAAGGATGCCTGCAGGTAAGTCCCACCCGCGACTGGGGGTAAAATGCTGACTGTTCTGGGAGTTGGAGCACACCACTGACAGCCTGCCTCTCTCTCCAGCTTCAAGGAGTGGGCCCTCACCACTAGCATCGCCCAGTGGCCATCTGCCGTCTCAGAGGTTGGTTCCTGATTGTGGTCCACTGTGACAGCAGCACAAGGCATTACACAAACCCCAAGGTTCAGGGCAGGGGGCCCCTGGGGTATTTGTTAGCACCTCAGCAATGCTCCTCCCAAAGGCTCAGTCTGAAGCATCCAGGTCAGAGCTTCCCCTCCCAGAGCTCACCATTAAACTAAAATTTGGCTTGTGGGCTGGGAGAGCACCTTGGGGACAGCTGGCCTACGGAGATGTGGAGCACGAGCTCCCTGGCCAGGGGATTCCTACACAAGCACACACACCTATCACAGCATTTCTGTCGTTTTCCAGGACTGGATGCTTCGAGTTCTCTCCTGGGACAAAGGGCAGAAAATCAACAAGAAGCTGAACAAGTAAGTTCCACGTCTGAGTTTCTCGCCTGCACCTCAAGCTCAGATATAATCTCAGCAGCCCTAATGATGGCAATTGGGGAAAAAGCTCCCTTAGAGCAGCCCAGCCCTACTGGTCCAACTGGTTATTTGCATAGTTTTTCAGTCTGTTTCATGTTATTGTTTTACTAAACCCCGGTCCTGCCTTCTGTGTCTCTGCTCAGGACGGACCTCGCAAACCTCATGGTGTTTTACAAAGACCTGAACGAGAGGTTCATTTCAGAGAATCCCACCAACACGGTAAGCGAGCGCGGCAGCTCCCTGGGCAGCTCTTCCTCCGGGCAGGCTGGGAGTCTTTATCCAGCTGGGGCAGGGTCCATCCAGGCAGGTGCAGGATGCCCTCCTCAAACCATGCACACCGGAGTGCCCAGCCCTGCCCTTTGCAGCCCTTTTATCTGGGACCGACTCTCAAACGGTCCCGGGCCCTTCACACACGGGCTGCCTGCATAAGCGCAGGGGATGATGCAGGTGGCAGGGAAAGGTCCACCACATTTGGCAGCACTCATGGCAAACCCTGGGTGCCCCAGCTTAGCTCAGCCTCCCCACACACCGCAGCGGTGCTGCGGACACACGTCCAACACCCACAGGAGCCAATAACCTTGTGCTCTCTTCCAGCTCGTCATTCTTCTTTCCAACTTCGGCGGCCAGCTGGGCCTCTGGATGAGCTGCTCGGTTGTTTGCGTCATTGAGATCATCGAGGTCTTCTTCATCGACTCGCTTTCCATCGTCATGCGGCACCAATGGCAAAAGGCAAAGAAATGGTGGAATGACCGAAAAAGGGACCAGTCGGGGAAGCCTGCACAGGCCACCGATCTGGAGAGGCAGGGCCACGATAATCCCGTCTGCATCGATGAGGACCTGCCCACCTTCAACACGGCCCTGCGCCTGCCGCTGCCCCAGGACAGCCCCTTGCCCAGGACTCCCCCCCCCAATTACAGCACTTTGCGGCTAGAGACTGCCTTCACGGAGCAGCTGCCCGACACGCTCGAGGCTGGGCAGCACTGACGCTCACTCACCCACCATCCAGGTACCAGAGCGAGAGGTGGGTGCTGGACCCGCGTGCCCAGGGTGAAGGGCACACATCGAACAAGCACTGAGGGGCTGGTGGTCAGACCCTTATTCAGGGATTGAACTTGCAGTCAAAGCTTCTCTGAGCAAAGCTCAGACACAAAAGCCAAGGGCTCCGAGACATTAGGAACTTCAAGGGACAGTGATTCTCAAGTTCATCATTGCAGGAGATGGCAGGAGCAGGACGTGGCGCTGGGCTGGGGTGTCTCACCAGGCAGAGGCATACGTTAGCAGCCACTGCACACACCCGGTGTGGGCAGGAGTTACTTCACAGCAGAAGGTTGATGCCACACTGAGTAATGGCACTCACTGCTCTCTGCTCTGGGGAAAAACCACAGGAGAGTGGTTTTTCTCCACTCAGGAGAGCAGCCTGACGTTTGCAGGAAGGGGCAAGACCTCTGTCTGGGAAGAGAGCAACATGGATAAAGGAAAGCCCTCAAGTTGAATTTTGATTAGGAACCTGATTCTGGAGGTGGCCTGGGGAGCTCTGTATTCCGAGATGAGAAGTTCAGATCACCATAGATGTGCTTGCAGAGCAAGTTATTTCACCGCTGGAGTAGGAACCCAGGTCATCCCAAAGAATCGCCTGAAAAGGGGATGAAATCTAGTTCAGATCGCAGTGAGGAACCACATACTCTGCAAGCTCATTCCATTTTACATCGCTCAAGCTGCCCGTTAAATGTAACCTCAGAAATCTCATTAAGCAGCGCCTGGCCTTGGTCATGCATGACTTCCCGGAAGACTCAAGGGGAGCTGGCTGCTCTTGTCCTGCTCAACCCAGGCACGGCCCTCCTCCTGCAACCACCCCTGTCACCACCCTGGAGCTGGCAGTGCCCGGGGAGGCGATGGAGCTGCCTTGGGCTCCACACACAGCCCTGAAGAGGGGGTGGCCAGAGGACACATCTGCCCCACTGGTGTGTTGTCCACCTTGCTTACACCCCTCCACGCCACGGTGCTGCCTGCACACCCATGGCTTGCCTCTGCTCCCGCATCACACTGCCAGAGCCTTCCGACACCACAGGCAAGCCAAAGGCTGCTGCCTGCACGGCTGCCCTTGAGGAGACCTCCGGGGCACCCAGCCCTGGTGGCAGCACCCCTCC
>NW_010404567.1:3467-6208 GCF_000710305.1 Buceros rhinoceros silvestris | reverse complement strand
GCCCCCCCCCCTCCCCCCCGAGCCCTGCCCCGGCCCCTCCCCTGCCATAGCCGGCTCAGCAGCCTGGAGCACACCCAATAGCCATTGGGGCTGAGCATGGCCTGCACCAGGTTGGCTGCTGAGGCGTTTTGTAGAGCAGGAGTGATACGGAGCAAGTGTGTAAGTGTCAGAAAGTCTCTCTCTTCCTTTCTCTCAGCTCATTTAACCTAAGACAACAAGAATCCAGAAAAGGTTCTTTAATGTGCAATAAAACATATTTTAACTGAATTATTTAAATAGCTGATAAACTGAAGAAAATAAAAGATATATTTTTGAATAACAGCTTTGCCTTTTTTTTTAAATCATTGATATGCGACTTACTTCCAGACCTGGGGCTGTCAGATGCTCAGCACTGCTGGGCATCCCAGGCTCCTCCACAGCAATGGGGCTGTGTGGCAGCCTTGCAGAAAGCAGCACTAGCCAAAGTGACACCTTGGGTGTCCCCTGACAGCTCCGCTCCTGGACAGTCTGTGGGAGAGGAGAGAACAGGCTCTGCTCTGCCTCAGGCCCTCTTCTCGAACACGCAAGGGAAGGGTGCTGGTCCCTGTGACTCTAAAGGCACCAGGTAGGAATAACCCTCTCACACCACTTGCACCAGCTCCAGAGTAAAGCAGAGTAGCTACAGCAGCCCCACACACACCGGGGCCACCCCCACTTGGCATTACTGGTGTGAGGGGGGTGACCAGAGCAGCAGTGGAAGTGGCAGCAGCCTTCGGAGCTGGAGGGTGCCTCACGGCCAGCACCTTCCGCACCAGCTGCTGCTCCACAGCGGAGCTGATTCGGCTCAGTCTCACCGGACTGAGGACCCGCTTCCAGCAGCGGTCACAGACAGAACCACAGAACTGCTTGGGCTGGAAAAGCCCTTTTTATCTCCTCGAGTCCCCCCGTCCCCCAGCACCGCCAGGTCCCCACTGCCCCCTGTCCCTCAGCAGCACCTGCACACGGCTGGGAAACCCCTCCAGGGATGGGGACTGCACCACTGCCCTGGGCAGCCTGGGACATGCCAGGATATCCCCAACAGGACAGAAATGGCTCCTCAGGGACAATCTCAACCTCCCCTCAATCCTCCCAGTGGCCATAAACACTCCATCAAGTTTGACTTCCGCTCCTTAATCTCAACCTCCCCTCAATCCTCCCAGTGGCCATAATCACTCCATCAGTTTTGACTCCAGCTCTTACAGCGTGGAGTCTCCTCTGAACGCTGTGGGGTGACACCCCCCTGGAACAAAACAAGCAAGCATCCCAACACAGGACACACCACAGCCCTGCTCCTCATCTGCACCTGGGTCACAGCCCCCAGTAGCTCCCACAGCAACAGCGGGGCTGTTCACTTCTGCAGGCAGGCAGTGCTGTGCCGAGGGGCTGCCAGAGCTCAACCCCTTCGCTGCGGCTGTGCCCATGCACACAGAGCCTCCTCTTCCTCCCAGGCTGCTCTAGCAACCGCCCCAGGCCCAGGAGCTGAGTTAAATCAGGAGGTGCTAATTGCAATCAGTCCCCTGGGAAGGGAGGAACCCCCCAGCTGGGTCTGGCTGCTGGAGCAGCAGCCTGGGACAGGCTGAGCCGAGGGGGCATGGCCAGAAAGCATGTCCGTGTCTCCAGCTGCCAGGTGACCATGCTTCCCTCCACGACAGCACCCAGAAACTGTCGTGCGGATGCTGCGAGGTGATCCCGGGTGGTTCTAACGCGTCCGTCAGAGCAAACCTGACCCCGGCGAGAGCTGCACTGTGGGTGGTGCATCACCAGCAGGAAGCCTTGTCTTCTGAGAGGCTTGCCAGAGCAAATGTTTAAATAAAGGACATGGTGCCATCCTGCCAGAAAGCTGCTGCACTGCCCAGCCAGCCCGCGTCCCCGGTACCCGCGGCTCCGGTAGGGAAAATGCCCCTTGCCTGGGACAGGGCTGCCCTCGAGGCCCGCCAGCCCTCCCCGCTCCACCTCCGGCACTGTGAGCTGCCAGGCATGTTTGGCAAGAGCAGTCACTGCAAACTCTCTGGAAAAGCTTTTCTGGTTGCTGTCTGCACTTACTTCTCGCAGGTGCAGCTCCTTGTCCCCCCGGCCCGTGGAGCCCGGCGAGCCCTCCCCGCTCCACCTCCGGCACTGTGAGCTGCCAGGCACGTTTGGCAAGAGCAGTCACTGCAAACTCTCTGGAAAAGCTTTTCTGGGTGCTGTCTGCACTTACTTCTCGCAGGTGCAGCACCTTGTCCCCCCGTGTGAATAATCCCTGGGGCAGAAAGCCGTGGAGCAGCCTCAGAAATGGGTGACTTCACCCTGGATTAAATACCGAACTCTGCTGAGCACCTGAGTCACCAAACATCGTAAACCCAAAGCATTTGAGAAACTCGGCGTGGAGTTTACAGAACAACAGGCAGTAAATCGTGCTTTGGTGCTCTCTGCTCCTCAGCTGCTGCAGCCGCCCCTCTGAGGGTTGGGCGGGAGCCCTGGGCTCTTCCGCTGGGGACAGTATTCCTGGCAGACTTGTGTGGAGCCCAGCCAGCCCCAGGCAGGGCAGGGGAGCAGGCAGCCCCCCACTCACCAGCAGCCCCCCGCTCACCTCCCAGCGCTGGGGCGGACCTGCCTCTTGCTTCCAGACCCAGCCACGGTCACGGTGTCCAGGCCTCTGGGTGAGGATGATGATGTCCCCCACCCACAGCCCCGTGGCTTTGGCTTCACAGCACCATGGGGCTGCAGGGGAGCCGCTGCTGTAC
>NW_010404567.1:1934-3342 GCF_000710305.1 Buceros rhinoceros silvestris | reverse complement strand
CCTGAAACCATGATGAAGGAGCTGGCAGTGTCCCAGGGCAAAGGACAGGCTGGGGAGAGGTGTCGAAAGAAGCTGGCAGTGGGCAGGTGCCAGTGACACACGGGAAAGGCTTCTGCACCCTGCGACCAGCCTTTGGAGCAGAGGAAAGGCAGCAGTCGAACCTTCCTCTGCTCTTCCCCAGCTCCCCGCTGCCAGAGGGGAGAAAGATGCGGGTGATGGAGGAGCTGCCAGGGGGGCTGAAGCAGAGGAAAATCCAGCTGCACAGAGAAGCTCTGTCAGATGGCAGGAATCCACCAGTACCTCTCCCAGCAAGTGGTGCCCAGGCAGAACCGGGGCTCAAAAACACAGGGAGCCTGCCAGCTCTTCCCCGTCCTGCTGGGGAACAGACACTGCTGTGCCCCACGTCACGGGCTCTGCTGGCCATGCCCAGCACCGGCTTTGTCTCCTCTAATTCACAATTGTCCCCTCTCAGCCTGCAGGGGCACGGACCCGGCCCGGCTTTGTCAGAGACATCTTCCCAGGCAGCCCTCACCCGCACAGCTCCGGCGCTCGCCTCATGGCTGCCCCATCCCCACGGCAAAGGCTCCGCTCATCCTGGCACAGGGAGCTCGGAGCCTCATTTCTCTGGGCTGAGGTGGAAGCACCGGCAGAGCAGGATTGGCCCCGCTGCTGGCCTCGCCTGCTAGTGGCTTTCCCAGTGCTCCCAGCTCCTCAGACACAGGCGTGCCAGCACCTGCCATGGAAGCCATGGGGAGAGGGGCTGCTGTGCAGGGGCACATCCCAGCTGCAGCAGCACGTCCTGCTGCTTAAGTAATTCTGAGAACCAAAACTGCTGGGCAAAGGCTTTTCCGGGGTGGAAAACAAGACTCACACTCCGATGCTGCTTGTTTCACTGCTTGGCACCAACAGCCAGTGCAGGTGTGATGGGACGGGTGTGTGGTTTCCCGGTCAGACCTGGTAATCCAGGGGAAAACAGGAGCATCCAACCTCCCAGTTAACCGGGATGAAAAACTTGCCCTGGATGTGACACCGAGCACTGAGTCACGGGTTTCTTGGAAGGCAGGTCTGAGATGCAGCCCGTCCTGTCCGGTCCCACCTGGCCCCGGGACCGCCGCCCCCAGCCCCACAGGCTGCAGCGAGCCGGGGGGTCAGCCCGGAGCAGTGAGCAGAGGCTGCTGGGCAGTGCCAATGGGGTTAAAGGCTGCCCAGGCCCCCTTCCACGCTGGGTGACATTGCAGGGGTCCACCAACTGGTTTGGAGTTAAATGCCTCATGAATGTAAATGGGGCTGGGCTGGGGAAAGGCACATGCCTATGGAAAACCCTTCCAGGCTCCGAGCCTCCACCGTGCCCTGCAACAAGGCCAGCTCGGGGGAGGTGGGGCCAGGCTGGAGGTTGTGGATGGGTTAA
>NW_010404567.1:1534-1758 GCF_000710305.1 Buceros rhinoceros silvestris | reverse complement strand
TTAATTTTGCTCCTTCTCCCTCGGCCCAGCTCCGTAACCCTCAGCATGGGGAGGGCTCTCTTCCAGACACCCACGGAGGGGCTCTGCCCCGTTCTCCAGCCACAGTGCCCAGGCAGACCCAAGCGAGGGGCTCTGCCCTCCCTGCCTCCTGCCCAGCCAGAGCCCCCCGGCCTGATGCTGCCTTCCTAGCAGCAGCTGCAGGCACCGCCCACACCCCGCACCCC
>NW_010404567.1:670-1387 GCF_000710305.1 Buceros rhinoceros silvestris | reverse complement strand
GAGCCCGTTGATGACCCACTAAGGCAGAGTCTGCCACACGCAGCAGCCACTTTCTGCTCGGAGCCGTGACCAGAGAGCCCCGGAGCAGTGCTGCTCCCAAACCCTTGAGGGGTGGCAGCAGGCGGGGGTGCAGCCTGGAGGGGGCCGGAGGCAGGAGATTCACTGTGCAAAACCATTGCCGTGGCTCAAAAGTCCCACTGCCCCTCTCTGGCGGCACCAGAGCGGGGAGTGCCAGGCGCCAGAGCTGGGCACTCCCTGGAGCAGTTCCCCACCACCAGGCGCCAGGTCTGAGCTGTCCCCACCAGCCTGGACCATGCTTGGATCTTTGCGGAAGTGTTTTCCAGCAGCCTGGCCCCTGGGAGGGCTGTTGACAGCCAGAGCATCCCGGGCACAGCTCGGGCACAGGCCAAGCCGGGGCAGCGCTTGAGCAGTTTCGGGCAAGCGTGAGTCAGAGGTTAACCCACAGCAGTGACACGCTGTGACATGCAACGACATGGCCCCGGCACTAATCTTGACGCCGGCATCTCCCTGTGAACAGGATGGACCGGGAGGAGCGGGGTCCCGGGAGGAGCGGGGTCACGGCTGGCTGCCCACGCCTCTGCCGGCACATGCGGTAACCCCGTCAGCAGGGCTGCTCCCGGCTGGCAAACCCCAGCGAGGGCGAGAGTCAGGGCTGAGCGCGACTGATGCCCAACGAGGGGAGGGAGAGAAGAAACC
>NW_010404567.1:0-480 GCF_000710305.1 Buceros rhinoceros silvestris | reverse complement strand
GAATTCCCTCCCGTGAGGGGGAGCCTGGAGCTGCCGCTCGCTGGGTGGGGGCTGCTGGGTGTCAGGCTGCAGTGGCCGCCCCATGGCCACGATCACTCGCTCCCCAAATGAGCCGGTCTGCAGCCCTCAGCAGGGCACATGGGGGGCATGCGATGCTTTCTGCAGCAACGGCACAATCCTCCAACCTCACTCCTGAACAGCTTCTCCCTCGGGACTGGCGCCTTCTGGCAGCGAGGGCCCCCCGATCCCTTGGGGGGGTTATGAAATCTCTTTCTCCATCTGTTCTCCTTCTTCCCGAAAGCATATGAAATCTCTTTCTCCATC
The DNA here is from genome assembly GCF_000710305.1 of Buceros rhinoceros silvestris. Lineage (NCBI taxonomy): Eukaryota > Metazoa > Chordata > Aves > Bucerotiformes > Bucerotidae > Buceros > Buceros rhinoceros. The sequence continues at coordinate 156 of NW_010404567.1, read as the reverse complement.
TGTTCTCCTTCGTCCCGAAAGCAAAGGCTCGTCTCCTGCATCCAGCTCACCCCCTCAACCCGCTCACCCCGCTCACCCCGCTCTCCAGAGCGGTGGGGGCTCGGGACACCGGGGAGCTGGGGGGGGTGGTGAGGGCAGGGGTGGCCCTGGGTGAAG
>NW_010404566.1:482-761 GCF_000710305.1 Buceros rhinoceros silvestris | reverse complement strand
GACATCCCCATGATGGTGTCTCTCTGGCGTTTGCAGAACGGCATTGTGCCCATCGTGGAGCCAGAGATCCTGCCCGATGGTGACCATGACCTCAAGCGGTGCCAGTATGTGACGGAGAAGGTGAGTGGTGGGGTGCGCACTGGGCCAGGCAAGCTGTGCCATGCTGTGCCAGGGGACTTCACGCTGCCCGTCCTCTCCAGGTGCTGGCAGCTGTCTACAAGGCACTGAGCGACCACCACGTCTACCTGGAGGGGACCCTGCTGAAGCCCAACATGGTGA
>NW_010404566.1:0-273 GCF_000710305.1 Buceros rhinoceros silvestris | reverse complement strand
CGGCCCTGGGCCGCACCGTGCCCCCGGCTGTGCCAGGTACGCGCCCCACGACGTGGTGGGGACTAGGAGGGGGATGTCCTGTGGCCCTGCCGGTGCCGTAACTCTGCTCTCTGCAGGTGTCACCTTCCTGTCCGGGGGGCAGAGTGAGGAGGAGGCTTCCATCAACCTCAACGCCATCAACACCTGCCCGCTGGTGCGGCCATGGGCCCTCACCTTCTCCTACGGGCGGGCGCTGCAGGCGTCGGCGCTCAGCGCCTGGCGCGGGCAGCGGGA
>NW_010404565.1:7548-9547 GCF_000710305.1 Buceros rhinoceros silvestris | reverse complement strand
CCATGGAAACGCTGCCAGCGAGCTCTCACTCATTTCCAGGGTGGAGGTGTCTAAGCATCCTCCACACTTCGACAATACTACATAATGCATGAACGCGTTCCCCGGCCTTACACACGCTCCTCAGAGGCACGAGCACGGCTGCTTTGGGAACACCTGGTCTGGTTGTCCTCCCATTCTGTACAATCTGGCCACTCTGTTCCTCCTCCTGTCCTTTTTGTCAGCCCTTCGCAAAAGGACTCACCTAACACCTTATGGTGAAAAAAGCAGCTTCACGTCCACGCTGGCCATGGCAGACCAGGACGAGGGGAACTCACGCTGTGACCCGAGTCCACTTGCTCCGCTGGGATTACAGACAGCAGAGCTGCCCCGCGCATCCCAAGGGCTCACCTGGCCTCACTCACACGGGCTCCGTGTCTGCCCTCCAATCCTTCCGGTTCAGACCGAGTAACAAGACCGCACCCTCAACCTGCCTGAAGGATTCACGGTCCACTGGACCTCCTGCGAGAGGAGGTTTTTATGCCACTGTAAAGACGAACATTCTCTGCGAGAACAAAAATTCAGCAGGGCTGAGGTTGCTGCTGCTCCGCTCCCAGCGCAGGCAAAAAAAAGCACAAGAGGAATCGTCAGCCTCCCAGTTCCTAAAATTGTCAGCGCTCATGTTCAGTTACTGTTGAAGACAGGAGCAGCCCAAAGCTTTTTGGCTCCTGGTTCTAACGTGCTGTGATCAATTTTTCAAGTGTATTTCATGCAGCAAGAAAGGTTTTGGGTTATTTTATTAATTATGGAGATGGAGATTAATAGGCCGTGTGACACCAGTTTAACCGGGGTTATTGATAGATTTCCACGTGTTCCTTTTGGGCTCATTCAAGGCACTGAACCTGGCTCCCCCTGAAGCCCAGGGCCCTGAAGGGGAAGGCAGCTGCCCCGTGGGGCTGAATCCTGCTGCCCTGGTCTTGGAGAGAACAGCCCCTCCCCGAGAGCTCCTCGAGTGTCCCTCCTGAGACAAGAAGGCTGCAGCAGGATAACCCGCCCCCCCCACAGCACACGCTCCATGGGCTCCACTTCTCTAGGAAATCCATGACAACAGGCTTAGTTGCAATTAATTCTTAATGCAGCCTCCCCCAGAAGCCATGACCTGGAGTCATGAGACTAGAGGAACTAGAGAACAAGTCTGACGAGGAGCGGCTGAGGGACCTGGGGTTGTCTAGCCTGGAGAAGAGGAGGCTCAGGGGAGACCTCATCACTCTCTACAGCTTCCTGACAGGAGGTTGGAGCAAGGAGGGTGGGGGTCGGTCTCTTCTCCCATGTGACAAGTGACCGGACAAGAGGAAATGACCTTTATTGTGCCAGGGGAGGTGGAGGTTGGATATCCGGAAAAATTTCTTAACAGAGAGGGTTGTAAATCCCTGGAACAGGCTGCCCAGGGCAGTGGTGGAGTCCCCATCCCTGGAGGGGTTTCCCAGCCGTGTGGAGGTGCTGCTGAGGGACAGGGGTCAGTAGGGACCTGGCAGTGCTGGGGAGTGGGGGGACTCGGTGATCTTAAGGTTCTCTTCCAACCAGACGATTCTGTGATTCTGTGAATCTTAAGGGCTCTTAAACCCAAGAGGTAAAGGATCTGAAAACTTTCTTACGGAAAATTCCTGTGAAGTTGGACTCCACGTGCTCACAAATCAAACAATCATGCGGGGGTTTACAGATGACAATTTCCTGAAGCTTCTCAAAACTGAAGAAGATTGGGGAAGAGCTTCCCCAGCTTCCCCAAAACTTCTTTTCCCTGTGCACCATCCAGTGAGGGAACAGGCATGCTGAACATCAAACAGTTTTCCATGTGACAGGAGATAAGCTGCGTACAATTGAAGATGAAAAAATCGAGCAAATTAAGCACAAATTCAGAGGAGAGTAGAAAAAAGTCATTGCTGTTTGTGTAGCAACAACTCTAAGAAGCCACAGGGAAAGTACCAGAGCGAGAGGTGTGGCAGCCCGAGAGCAGCCTGAGCCC
>NW_010404565.1:1194-7387 GCF_000710305.1 Buceros rhinoceros silvestris | reverse complement strand
AGCATCGAACTGTGTCTCACAGAGGCAAAGCCCAGCCAGCGCCTGCCAAGGGCCGCTTACGTAAGGCGATGAGGCAGCATCGTGTGCCACCTCGTGTCTTCTCTGGGAGCCACATTCTAGAGCAATGACGGTTTGTCCTCAGGTACCAGCTGCAGCAGGAGGAAGTTCTCGTTCTCTTTCTGTTCTCACCGATCCAAATTTAGCCGCGGTCATTGTGACAGAGCAGAGAGATGTGCACAGGGGTGAATGAAATAAGGCAGGTGTCCTAGTGCTGTCACCTCGCCTTGCTCCATGGCCTGATTTTATGACAGGAGAGGAGGAACTGCCTCAGAGGAGGTGCTGCAGCTGCCACACCACAGCCTGCAGCCCTGAGTGCCCGCGGACACCTCCTCTTGTTGCATCGTTCCGTCAACAGAAGCCCAAGCACTGTCTAAACTGAAGCAACCAACATCTGCCAAGGGTCAGCAAGTCCCAGCGCACCAAGGCACACGCTGTGTACGAGGTGAGTGACAGAGGACAGGGCACCAGGCGCTCATTGTGCCACCCACCGATGCTGCAAGTTAAACACGATAACCCCCAAACGATGGGACAAGCACGATGCAAGGTCCTTCCCAGCCCTAACACTGAGCACTGCAGACCTGCCTCACGACTGCAGCTCTAACTTCACCACAGACCATCACTGTGCCCTGTCCTGGGTTCAACTGGGACAGTCAGTGTTCCCCCCAGTACTGGTGCAGTGCTGAGCTCTGGGTTTTGTGTGAGAACAGCACTGGTCACACACTGAGGAGCTGTTGCTTATCCAGGGTTCAGGATTTTTCAGCTCTCCAGGCTCTGCCAGCAAGCAGGAGCACTAGAAGCTGGGAGGGAGCACAGCCAGGACAGCCAGCCTGAACCAGCCACAGGGATATTCCCGGCCATGTTCCAGTATATAAACTGGGGGGAGCGGGCCAGAGGGGCAGATGGCTGCTTGGGCAATTGCATTGTGCATCACTTGTCTCTTCTTGGGCTTTATTTCTCTTCTTGCTACATTCATTATTATTATTTTTTTTATTTCAATAATTAATCTGTTCTCATCTCGACCCATGAGTTTTGCCTGGTTTTGATCCTTCTCCCTACCCCCCGGGGGCAGGACGAGAGAGCGAGCGGCTGTGTGGTGCTTACGGGGCTAAACCACCACATGTCCACAGACACTCTGTTCACCAGCCTGAACTGTTCACTAAGGGCCAGAACTCCACCCAAACCCAGTTCCCTGCCGTAGGAGTGCGGTTCTTTCCTGAAACTGGGACTTTGGCTAAAGAACTCGAGCCTGAAGATCTCCTGCAGGGATCAAAAACAATCATGGGAAGAGAACGCTTTTCAACCCTGGGCTGAAGTAACCCCTTTGCAGCTCATCTGTTCCACAGAGGAGCTGCTGGAAGAAAGACTCCTTGTTTCTACCTGGGGTGCAGAGAAAAACCTCAAAAATCCTAAAATAGCCTCTGGTTTAGTCCGTGGGATTGAAGTACCCAGATGAGACACAGCCTGGTGCTCTTCTTCTGGGATCAGTGGCTCCAGCCAGGAAGCAGCCAGGGATATTTTAAAGACCTTTCTCTAAGGCAGCGTCAATTTCTGACAGCAAAGAACCTTGGTCTCAGCACCCAGATGAACGTGCAGTGGCTGAAGCGAAAGCAGGAGCTGGGCAGCTGCATCAAACCGTCCGCGTATTCACTGAACCGCAGCCCTAGAGAAAAGTCGGGCTTTTAATATTTCAGCAACGACTAGCTGCCAGGCTGAGGTACTGCTTCTGCCATGTTCAGCCAATTAAGCCGCCTAACAGTGCAATTAGCCACCCGCGGGGCAGGCCCTCCCCAGCAGCAGCTCTGCCGCGGCGCAGAAGGGCCTGGCCGAGCCGTGGGCACCTTCACGGCCACGCACCCACCTCCTGCTCTTCCTGCACCCGCGAGCTGGTTGGGGAAAGGACGGGGCACTGACGTGGGCCAGATGTTTGCCTGGCTTGGTAGCTTCTGCAGATGACGCAGGGGCTTCTGCTGGGGTGATGCAGCCACCGACCGCGCCAAAAGCTCCGCTGGGCTTGCAAGAGGCAAGAACATGCCCTTGGACTTTTTAGTGCACAGTGCTGTGACCAGCCTGGCCCTGGGATTCTGCACACTACCACGGTGCAAGTGATTCTCCTTAGTTATCACAGTGTTTCTGCAGGAAACCCCAAGGGGTACATCCCCTGGCAGGGGAAGCCCACCAGTGTTACAAACTGGAGTAAGCTGGTGTGGTTACATTGGGTGGGATGGCCACTGCTGGAACTAGGAGGCCTTGCCACACCAGCACCATACTGCTGCTGCTTCCTTGAAGTTCCGGTGTTAAGCAGCTCTTCACAGAGCCAGACCAACTCTGACTAACCCAGAAGACGACACGGCACAGGACAGCCTTCTGCTGGACTTGTGAGCTGAACTGGCTCTTGTGGAGGTCCAGCAAGGGCGCGAGGTCGCTAAGTGGCAAGATCTTCTGGAGTTAAGTTTGGAAGCGCTCTGCCAGCTCTTAATTCTTTGCACTATCTTCCCATTACTGCTGCAGTATAAACAAAAAACCTGCCAGCACAGCCCACACAGCCCAGTCCTTCGAGCAGGGACATCAAGAGAATCGCTGAAGGCACAAGGAGACCAACCAGTCCCCAAGGAAAGGGATGAGGCGAACGCTCAGGGAACAGCACTGCTTGGTGTGTGCGGGGGTATTGCAGTGCCCTCCTGGGAAAACACACTGACCAAGGTTATAGAACCAGAAACTTGAAAAATCTTGTCCAAATGGCTTTGCATGAATATTTCATAACAGTCAATTCCAACTTCCAAAGAAAGCTGCCTGTAAAGAATCTTTTTCCCAATTCACGTTGGGGTTGACTTTTCCGACTTGTCCATTACTGCAATATAGATCTCGCAACAGGAATTCAGGGAACACTTTTGTCAGTCACACAGAAATCTGAAGAGGTTCCTGTTCCCTGTGCTACAGCTGTACAGGCTTTGCAGGGCTAAGGCTGGCAAATGCTCGTTGCAAGCAGCAAGTGAACAGTCAGGGCACTGAGCAAACACAAGCAGCAGGAAGCAGCTACTATTTCAAACCAGAAATACACTGGAAGTATCCAGAGGGAACAAAAGACAACGATGCTGCTGCTACTATGCCTGCCTAGCGTAAGACATACAATACACGGGGATGCCACAGCCAGGAGAGGAGGCAGCCTGTGTGCTGAGCTGCAGAGAGATAAAATATCCCCTTTCTCAGCAGAGGCTGCAACATACTTATCTAGAACCTCCTCAGTGAGTGCTGCTCAGCCCCACCTCCACTGACCTCCTGCAGATCACGTGCCCACAGGAACCAGAGCCTCTCACAGGGATCCTCAAGTGCATCAATTATTTCAGGGGTTGTCACTTAAAAGTGACATTTTACATGATCCAAAGAAGCCTCAATGTCACTCCCTGGACCCTTCAGTGGCCACACGCCGTACCGGGGGCTGCCCAACATCCATGTGACACCCAGACTGCAGCAAAAGAGTGAGAAAAGACGGCTCAGTGACATACAGTTCGTAGTTCTGATCCTCTGTCTCCTGCTGCACTGACAGCTCCTCCAGCGTTGCATCGATATCCAGCTGATTCGTCTCCAGCTGCCGTAGCAACGTCTCCCTCTGCAGAAAGGAAAAGAAGCTGGGGCTGAGCAGGACGGGTCAGTGTAACAGATCTCTGTGCCCTCACAGGCTGCAGCGAGATCCTGTGTCACCACCCGGCCCCCAGCGATGCATTAAACAGGAGCTTTGCTCCCACTCTCCTTGTTCAGCTGAAATAGAGAAGCACAAAGGGAAGCTGAAGCAGGAGCAAAGGTCGTTAATCCAGACCGTCGGTGTGTAAGGAGGTAATTTGTTCTGTGAGCTATACTCAACCATATATTAATAACGGGAGATTCTCAGACACGGCACTGCCTGTTGGATTTGGAGAGCAGTTCTGCAACCCATCCCCTCCCATTTTTCTATTTTCCCTGTGCTGAAGAACGTCGCCATGAGTAGGACCCAGCTAATGCAAAACCTCACCATAATTTTCTTTTCCCTGTTGGGGTAGATGGGAGAGCCCAAACCTTCAGCTCAGGGACATCTCAGGAGTCGCTGCCCCTCTGCCTTCAGCTGCTGCCCCACGACAGGGGACAGATACCTCAGTCCATTTCAACACCCAACAGAGCGAGCTGGCTCCACTAAGGTAACACAGGGTGCCTTAATCCAGCCCTTCCCTTTCTACATTTCTGACAGAATCCAAGCAAAAACCACAGCTGAGGGCAAGAGCTGACTTAAAAGGCTCAAAATCAATTGCAAATGTTTCTGGGACTCTCCTCCCGATAGCCCGGATGGCAGTGAGAAGAGATCAATAACCACAGGCTAAGACTGCACAGGCACAGCCGGCTCCACCGGCTCGCCCACAGCGCATCCAGCACCTGCCTGCCAGCAGACCCAGCTCTGCCCTGGCCCCAAGCTCCCTCCACCAGCACCAGCACCCTGCTCGCCTCCTGGGGAGGCTCCGAGCAAGGGCCACGCGAGCCAGCTCGCACAGCCAGTTCTGGAGCCAGAAGTCACGGTGGTCGGTGCCTGAAAGCACCGATCCTCCCTCTCCTGCTGCCTACAAACGGACGGCACAGGAAGCTGGGAGCCGAGACGTGTCTGATGACCCACGGCACTGCATGATGCCTGTTAAAGGGGGTCCACAGGCTGCCGAGCTGCTCCACCACCCCGAAGGGAAAGCCCAAGTTCCCCCCAAACTGCAAAAGGCTTTTGTAACTGTCTTGTCTGCAACACACACTTGAGCTTCCCCACAGTGACAAGTGTGTCTCAAGTTTAGCACCAGTAACAGTGGTGAAGTTTTGATTCCACGTTTGACAGTGCTGCAGGAGGATCCCTCCCGAGTAAGGTGCAGTAAAGGAAACCTGCTACATGATTTTCAGACCAACATCCCCATGGGCAGACACACGCCAGGGTAAAGCAACGGCGTCAGGATCCACATGCACATACTGCTGACAGTATCGTGTCATAGACGTGGCAGCTTTGGAGCTCTGGGGGAAGTGCACAAACGTAAAGAGCAGGTACCTCACCTGCTGCATTCCCAGCAGAGCACCCTGTCTGGCCAGGGGAGCGCTCCACGGGGCAGGCTGCTCAGTATCAAACCCCACCGTGACTTCAATCAGCATGGGAGGCTGAAGTAATTTTTATTTTGTGTTATAAGACCAGGTGATTCAAAGTGGCTCACAACCTTTCAACACGCAAATTCACTGGAAGATATTGTCTTGTTTGAAATTTAAGTGATCATTCACTGCTCCCCAGACATTCAGATTCTTCATTTTTACCTTTGTCATTGTGTTAAGAGCTTGGACTGATCCGTATTTCCTTTGCCAGGTGATTTTTATTCATCACATTCATATGCTCTTTGCAGATGGAAGCCTGACTTCTGTTAACGTATACAAAGAGCCATGAAGCCATCAGTGAACTCGAATTCCCTTTACTGTGGTTTACAGACAAGAAAGCTTCAGCAAAACACGCTGCACAAATTTAAACTTGCTGCACTAGACAGAACTCATCAAGCTGAGAAGTAATTCTCAGTTTTACAATTCAAATTCCAGATTTTCAAATTCAAGATCCAAGCAATTCAGGAGTTCAGAAGAGGTTTCACCCTTTTATGCTATTCAAACAGCGTAAGCAAAACCGAGACAAAATAAAGAGCAAATCTCCTGCCTCTTTGTCCTCCGTTTCCTGAGACGAGTGAAATAATCGCTGAGCAAATTAGCTGAATCAACAGAGACAGAAGGGTCGCTGCTCCCCAGCACTTGCCTTTGGCACTTCGATAACTGCGTTTATTGAACAGTTTGCCTTTCCTCGTCTTTTGCCATAAGACATATACCACAGGTTTATTTATTTCTGTTTTCATAGACCACAGTACATTTAAAACTCAGGTTTAATTAAGAGAGAGTTGCATGTAATTTCGTCAAAATGCACCACTTACAATGGACTTCCAATACTTAAAAATCTGTTTGACCATGTTGGTACTGAAATATTAAAGAAACAGCTTGTTTTCAGCCATGACCCAAAAGAAGCAATTGCTGCTTTGGCCGAGCGCCACTTGCAAGGGCTTGCGGGGAGAGCTTCAGCTGCCTGCAGAACTGCGTCTCCTCTCGGCGC
>NW_010404565.1:0-1010 GCF_000710305.1 Buceros rhinoceros silvestris | reverse complement strand
GGACCCGGTCAGTCACTGAAGAGCCCGGGCTGCCGGAGGGACCGCGCGCTGTGCTGAGGCATGGAATGTCAGCCACGGCTTCATGAAAGATGCACAACGAGAAGCTGAGCTCAGGAATGGGCAACTCATAACCAGTGCCCCGAAGACGAGCCCTGCTACAGGACGGCCTGGGACCTGTCAGGCTGCTGAAAAACTCCCCTGCTGAGAGCTGCAGGAGAGGAGGCCGAGGACGCAGAGAAGCCTCAGACATCACGCATTCACCAAGCATTCACTACTTGGTACGTTCCTCGCCCTTAACCCTGCTTTGCTCCGAAGTGCCAGGGAAATGACTCCTTTCTGGGGCCTGATCCTGGCAAGTCTCTCCAAAGGGACAAGCAGAACCTTTAGGAATTAAATGTAGGTGTGGTTTTCCTGCAGATGTTGCATCACGCTGAGCTGGCTGTTGCCCAGCCCGGTGGGGCCAGCCCTGGCTCCCCATGCACTCAAAGACTCCTGCCAGGTCTCCAGCTAAATGCCCTGAGCCCCCCAGCAGCAGCAGCTACTGCAGAGCAGCACGAAGCTCTTCCCACAAACCTGTGGCACAAAGGGAGGTGGCACTGGAAAAAACAAAGTGCAGCACAAGTCAGCTGAAGCTTGACATCAGTGAAGCCCCAGAGCCTGGGGAGAAGCAACCAAAAGCCTCCAAATTTGCCTTGGCAAAGCCAAGTGGGAAAGGCTGCACACCAGCAGGAAAGAAACAAGCCATCTCCACCTGGATCCTGGGCCGTGGCGCAGAAACGCACCGCCCGCGATCCCCGTCCGAGCACAGAGCCACAGGGATCAGCTTTGGCGTTGCTGTTCTAAAGGACAAGCCAGGCAGCTTGGTGTGATGACAGTCCCCTCGAATGACAGGCACAGTGACGACCCTCTCAACTGCCACCTTCCGCGACGAGGTACACAGAACAAATGTATTTACAAGCCCTTCCAACACATGTATTTACAAGCTCTTCCTTGCACATTTTGGGAATCTC
>NW_010404564.1:0-4935 GCF_000710305.1 Buceros rhinoceros silvestris | reverse complement strand
CACCGTCCGCAGCTGGCAGGAGGTGTGCCAGGCGTGCCGAGCCGTCAGCGCCGGGGTGCAGCCCGCGCTGCTGCAGCCCCCAGAAAACAGCCAGCAAGGCTGTTAGCGCTGCCCGCCCCGCAGAACGCAGCACAAGCGCCGGGTCTGGCAGAGGAACCTCCCTTTCTGCCCTGAATGTTGCCTGTAAGTAAAAACTCAGGCTTTTAGGCTTAGTTTGAGCTGAGCCGAGAAAACAGATTTACCGTATCTTCCCACCAATGTTAAGCCGCAGCGGTTCTGACTTTTTCCACACGAAATTGTTGAAATATCTCAGGTGCACTGTATTTTTTAAAGCTTGTTAGCACACTGAGGGTCTAGTGCCAACTAAAAAGTGAGTCGCGTTTCAGAAACTTCAGGTTTGCATGAGTGAAGACAAGTGCTGTTTGATGGTTCCATGCTGGTTTTATGTTTTCAGATTAGGATAAACAAACATCTTCACAAATACTCAGTGTAAAAGAATTCTGATGGGATTACAAAAAGACCCTCTTTTATAGGGACAAAAATAAGAAAATAGTTCTCCCAAATGGCACCGAATGTGAAGGAACAATAAGGCACAAAATGATGTAACACTTCCAACTTTTTCCTCTAGCCTTGAATAAGATAAGGTATGGCGTAAAGTTCTCTCATCCCAGCCATATGGTTCATTGGGTGTTCTCCTTGGAGTTTGACGGTCCATCTTCAGGTAGGAATTATGTCTGGGTTTGCTTTTTTTATCGTTTAAAATCAGCGATAATCACGAGTGAAGGCTGGGGGCTAAATTCTGAAACGGTTCCTACAAACAGCCTTGGCAGGGTTTGTGTTGTTTGTAGAAGCTTTCTAAAATATGTTACTGCTTCCTTGATTCGCACCATCTTCTTTGCACAAAGTCTACAGACTTTGTGCGTGCACTAGGAAGGGCGACAAATACCGTGCCCAAATTAAGGAGGCGTAAAATCACAGCGCTGGAAATCTGAAGCGGACGATGGAAAATAAGGTCGAGCTAACAGGTTAATGAAATCGAGGTGGAGCAATTACTACACTTCTGTCCGTTGAAAGACAGAGTTACAGTTGTAATCAAGCAATAGAAATACCCTGGGTGCTGGAAACCAGAAAGGAGAGGAATGTGTGTTTTACGCTGCAGAGTGAATAAACGAGCGGATAAATCACAGACACTGAGGCTGAAGCAGGAACTGTCAGCAAGAAGAGCCTAATCATCTGCTGTGCCCACATGGAAGCGTTTCTTCATTTGAGATGAGTGCTCTGCAGGCTGAAATGCTTGAATTGGATTATCTTACTGAGCCGTGAGGGAAAATCACATTTGAGGACTGAAGAAAAAAACAGACCGCATCAGAATCTCGGTATCTTGACAGTGAGCTTCCAGCAGCCACGTTTTATGGCCTAATAAAAGCGAGTAAACCGCTGATCTTCTCTTCTCACGGTGTGCCTTTGCTGGTCAGCCACGGGTCCAGCTCGCCAGTGCCTCCAGCGTACGCAGTGACACGCGCGTTTCAGCTCACCAGATGACTTGGGAAGACAGGCTCCGCGTAGATGTAGTAACGTAATTTATCACTTGTTTTTATGAGAGGCTCTGAGACAAGGTGCAGTTCCATGCGGTGGGAGGGTGCGTGATCATCATCATCATCATCATCATCATCATGGCTTGGCTTCGCTAACGAAGGTCTGGGAAGGGCTTTTCCCATGCTCACTGCAAGCGATGAGTGCACCCTTCAGGCCTGCGCGGTGGATTTTTTAGGTGAGGCGCAGCGTGTGCAGAACTGGCTCCACCCTTTACACCTGAGGTTCATCTGCCAGGGCCTGGCGAGCTTGGACGGTGACAGCGAAGTCCTCGGGTCGTAGGTTTGGTTAGAGTGTCCTTCTCTTAGATGGAGCCTTACAAGGCTAAACGAGCTCCATCTGCCCAGGTTTGGAGTCAGAGCTGTCCTTCTCCTAGGATGGTGCCCGAAGGCTAGTGGAGAGTACAGCTTGCAGCCCCCCGTGGTGCAGTGAGGCGCGAGGAGCTCTGGCCCTGCTCCAGGGAAGCACTTACAAGCTCGCTATCTGAAGCGCAGCTGCACTTGTCCTTTCCATATTAAAAGGAAGGCGTCACGGCTCACTCGGCTAAGATTTAGGAAAGAAGTTGCCTTATATATATGCTAAAGTAATTTTATTCCGAAAAAGGGACCCAGGAGTGTCAGCCAATCAACCAAACACCAGCTTAAAGCACGTTGGTAGTAACTCTGCTTCATCTTCCTGCTGGATATCTGTTTGATCATCTTGCATAGCCTGCATTTGTGAGTAAGCCCCAAAATATTCGTGCTGTTTCCACCCATATTTAGCCTTCACATAATCTCCTGGGTTTTATTACTCCTGTGAAAGAAGTTTTTTGCATAGGAGTCCTGCCGGAAGTTCTGATCCTGTAGACAGTGCTGCCTTCGGCACTTCCTAGCTCTCAGCAATCCCTTTAGGAAAGGGGGAAGTGTTTGCAAGGCTGGACTCTGGACAAGCAGAGAAGTTGGGAGAAAAGAAATTACACCCCTTCTTTTCTTGCTGCTGCTGCTGCTCCACTCTGTAGTCTTCCGGAGTGCTGCTGAAATGGCCGAAGTGCTGCCCTGCCCCTGTGTGGGTGTGGTTGAGGGAGCTGCAGCCTGGAGTCTCAGCACCGTCACTGAACACCGAGAGGTCTGCTGTCTCCATAGCCTGCGAGTTCTCTGTCTCCGGACAAACTGCAAAACTCTAGCTTGCTTTCAGGTAGAGCAGGCAAAAATAAATCAAAATTATGGTAAACAAACAAACAAGCACTTCCTCCTATCCTAATCTTAAACATTACTTGGCAGACAGGTTAAGTGCTGGCTTGATAGAAGAACTGAGGAGCGCGCAGCTGATGCCGATAATACGAACTGGATCTGCCCAGCTTTGCAGCGCTGACAAACCAGTATCACCCCCGTTCCCAGATTCTCCACAGCGCCGCTGCGACTCACAGTGAACGGACGCGTATGTGTGGTTACAACCACACGTACTGACGGTGCGTGCGCAGCTTCACCAGCTGTGACCGTGTCAGGACAGTGAGGCTCGATGCCGTTACGGCAAAGGTGGTGTCAGCCGGGATGTGTGAGCGCTGGATGGAGAGCGATGGATGCTGGCTTTGCCTCCTTCCAGCAGATGATGTTTTCTACAGTATCGATGAAGATGTCAGACTGAACGTTTGCTGCTTCAAGAAGAGGTGAATGATCATTTTCCCAAATTGCGTAAATTGTTTATTGGGCATTATGAAAGTCCAGTAAGGATAGAAGATTCGGTGTAAAATGGTAACCCAATACGTAGTTATCTCCTTCGCTCGTCCTGCTGGGATGCTACAGTTAATGTTAAGAATTTAGGAGGCTTTATGCAGTAGATTTTATGCATTTTTTTTTGATGTATTTCTTCAGGAAATACAGGAAGCAGGTGACTTTTCAGCACCAGCATGGTGTAGGCAGGGCAGCTCCAGCCTGAGGGTGTGTGGCTGTGTTGTCTGTGTTGAGTGTCTCCTGTGTGTTGGAGCTTCCTCAGATCTTGATGTCCTCATCACTCTTCATGCTCCAGGGACACAGCATGTGCCTCAGTTGCCATCCCTTGCATCTCAAATGCCCTTATTCATTGGTGTCCTGCCAGTTGGGCTCTTCCTTTCTTGTTTAACACCCTTGAAGCATGGCTGGGTCTTGAGTCTCAAAAGTTTCTGGTCGGTTCTGTCTTGCACTGTCCTCTTCCACGGACAGGGACTCATTCCCTGCACCCATGTGTTCCTAGGTCTTGACGTCAGGCTCCTTGCGCATCCACGATCACAGTCTGGATAGTAACTTCTTGTGAGGGGCCACTGTCTTTGACTCTTTTCTGGGGCTGTCCTGGAGTCACGTTCTAGGCTGTGTTCCAGATCGTGGTCTAGGTTATGTATAGAAGTGTTGTGCTTTCTATGGCGCTGACAGAATTTGCAATGTATGCTGCAATGCTTGTGTTCACTTTGCGAAATTTCAGTTCCAATGCTTCTAAGTCCATGGAAGCATTTGGGATGTGACTTGAGCTGAGATGAATCATGTAGGCAAGCGGACAGATGGTTCCCAAAAAGTGCAAGTAGGATTTTGTCTGTGGATAGTCGCACGCTGACATTCCTCCACCCCCTTTGCCCTGTCTGCTCTCCTGCAGCCTCAATACACCAGTGGTCTTTGGGCAGCGGGGAGAAGTAGAGGGAGGTTAGAGACGGTACTCTGAGAGCATGAAATATGTCTGATTTTCCCCCAATTGGTGCTGCTGTCCCAGGAGGGCCAGTGAGCCACTGCTGTGATCGCGCTCCTCAGTAACCCGTCTGTGAAGTCTGGAGGCCTCTGTGCTGAGCAGGGTGTTTCCAAAAGCGGGTACGGGAGCCACCAGGTCATGCTAGATCTCACCCCAGTGTGTCCCTCAGTTCTAAGGGCAGTGGCTCCATTACCTCACTGGCAGCCAGATGTTAGCAATACAGTATGACAAAAGGCATCTGGGATTTTTAAATAATGTTTTTTCATTGCCTTCAAAGCAGAAGTCATGGAGGGTCCATCACAACTACTTTGTTCACTGAAATCAGTCAAGCGGCCAAAAATCCGAGTGACTTCTCTGTTCTGACAAGTGGTTTTGCTGCTGGCCAAGGGGATGGCCCTTCCCTAATGTCTTCAGGGAGAGAGACATTTTGATACCGATGAAGTTCAGAGCTGGTGGATGTGAAATGCAGGAGTGAGTAGGCAGGGAGGGCGGATGTGGGTATCGCTGTGCGGGCGTTCCAGTTTAGGTGGGATGCTCAGTTTCGAAGCGAGTCACCCCAGTGAGCTTCTCTTGGCAGTGATGGGGGGTCTCGAAGCATCATTGCTGTAACAGGTGACCTGTGCCCCAGCTCGGACCACAGGCCCAGAAGAG
>NW_010404563.1:10681-12685 GCF_000710305.1 Buceros rhinoceros silvestris | reverse complement strand
CGGGCCCGGCCCCGCCGCTTCCCTCCCTCACCCCAGCATGGGTGAAGTGCTCCAGCAGCACGCTCAGACTCCCGTTACTGCAAAGACGTACCCCAGGGTTACTCAATTCTTGCCTTCCCCTCTGCATGCAACACAAGGTCAGTGCTTGGTAAATACGGGAAGAAATAACTGCTGGGAGGGCAGGGATGGAGGACCTGCCTTCCCTTTTCTGCGGGCAGGAAAGTTGAGTACAGTGCCAGGGCCGTTAACCCAGTGCATCCTCCCCATCTCCAGTCACCCAACCACAGCCCTGGGGCTCTGCTGGCACCTCCAGGAAGCAGAGGGATGACCGAGGTCCAGCTGTGGCACCGCCCTGCGCAAATACCAAGCAAACTCCCTCCCATGGCAAGTTACCGGGATGGAGGCAGACGTCACACCGCCGGCATAGCCCGTCAGCACGCGGCCCAGCAGCAGCAGCCCGATCCCCTGGGCTCCGGCCATCAGTGCGTACCCCACGGCGGAGGGCAGCGCCGAGAACATGATGCTCAGTTTGCGGCCCAGGCAGTCATTGAGGAACATGGTGCTGAGTCCCCCCGCCGCTGCTCCCAGCATGAACACCGACTGCGGGGAGACACGGAGAGGGTCCTTGGTGGGTCTGGGTTCCCTCCACACATCCATTGGCTCTGCCCCCCACCCCTGGCAGGGACGAGCCTGCTCCTTACCCCGAACCAGGATGCCGTGTGCTCGTCCAGCCTCAGCGCCGGGCTGGGGTGAGCCTCCAGAGCAGGGATGACAGGCGAGGAGTAAACCAGGGCGAAGCCAAAACTGAAGTTTCCCAGGACAGCAGCAAACACAGCCAGGTAGAGCCGCTTGTTGTGGAGGCTCCTGAGGGAGGGATGGTGAAAAGGACATGTTGGGTGCCCTCATCGCACACGGTAGAGACTTTAACTCTGCCTTTGCCGAGTGGCCCCACAGAGGGATTTTCCTGGGGAATGGCCCTGAACAGCCCTAGGCTGGTGGAGTTTCTCCACGCAGAGCACTGGTGGGTTTTCTCTGTGTAGAGCAGTGGCTGCTCCTGCCATGTGGCGGTGGTGTGTGTGTGTGTGTGTGCGCACCAAGACCCTGTGTACTTGGGGACCACCAAAGCCTTATTCTGTGCTGGGCGGTTTTCAGCAGGTTCAACAAACGGAGAAAAGCAGAAACTGCAGCCGGCGGCACTACAGACCCGCCCAGCAGCCAGCTCATCCTGGCGGAGCAGGGAGGGGGTCCCTTCCAAGGCCTCCATGCCCCCCAGCAGGACTTTATGCCCCCACAAGAGGCAGATGCCCCAAAGCATGCACACTCACAGCTCTCCCAGGCGGGCTCACCCAGCACCGCACACCCCAGACAGCATGAGGACCAATCGCGAGGAATGACACCAGTATGGAGTAGCTCTGCCACCAGCTCCCCCCAACCCAATGCTCCTGGGATGGGGGCACAGCCCACCCCGCAGCCAGCCCCATGCTCCAGCCCGGTCCTTACTGCAGGTACTTCTTGTCAAGCCTCCTGCCAGCGCTCGTGGGGAAGGTCTGATACGAGGAGCTCGTCTTCCTCACGAGGGGCTCCCTGGCACTTGGTTCCATGGCAGTGCCCTGGCTGGTGCCCTTCGTGGTGCCTCTGCTGCTCTGCTTGGGGCTGCCTCAGGGACGGGGAGGAAGAGGCAGATGAAAGCGAAAGGGGAGCGGCTGCCTGACGTTGCCTAATCAGAGAAATCTCTGACTTGTGGGCTCACACCCGGCTGGCCTCTGGGGAGGAAACTGGGGGGGTGAGGGGAGGAAAACCAGCAGGCAAAGAGCTGTGGGGAAATGATGGTGCTCTGGAGCATTCACCCTGTGCCCACCCAGAGCCCATCAACACCAAACCCCATCACTGCAGCAGTACTTACAGAGATGATCCTTGCAGAACCGTTTCCACCAGCAGAAATGTCCTTTTCCTTAGGCCAGCTCTCCCCCTGAGGAACCAGCACCAGTGAGACTGGCCAGGCAC
>NW_010404563.1:10177-10535 GCF_000710305.1 Buceros rhinoceros silvestris | reverse complement strand
ACAAGGGTAAATAGCATCTGCATGAGCCTCCACAGCTGCCCTGGGGAAGGGTTTTCAACGTAGGGTTTTCAGACTTGAGGAAGAGGAAGGAGAAGAAATGAGAGGGAGGTGATCATGGAGGGGGGCAGCGGTAGCAGCTGAGGGGATGAAGAGTGCTGATAAAGATGGAAAATGGGAGGACAGCATCTCTACCCCATTGGGTACAGCTGACAGGGCCCTGGGCAGTCCACAGGTGCCTTTGCTCCATTGTCCTGATCCCTCCAACCCCGCAGGGGTCAGCGGGTGGTCTGCAAGTCCTGGTGGGCTTCAAGGTCCAGACTCACCTTGTAAGAAAAGGGCACGCACACCAATGGCTTTG
>NW_010404563.1:6499-9874 GCF_000710305.1 Buceros rhinoceros silvestris | reverse complement strand
TTCCCTCTGTGTGAGCTGGTTCCCCTTCTGCAACCACCAAGAGCTGCATTTAGAGTCTGATCGATGCTGGGGATTCACAGCTGACTCAGGCACTCGGGGCTGTGATTTCTCTTCCAAAGAAAAGTCATGGAGTGACGGCATGTCAGGGTGGCAGGCCAACCTCACCCAAAAACCTTCCAGTGCCATGTTTGTCCAAGCAGGGATGTCACAACAGCCTCCAAACAGCCTGAAGCTGGTCCCTGCTCCCTGGTCACCTCCCTCACAGGCGCTTTGCTCCGTGCATCCGGGCTAGCAGCGCCTGTTTGCTCCCATGGTGGCAATGCTTGGTGTAAGGTTATGGTCCTACTTGGGGTGGTGGGGCAAGGACACATCTTGGAGACCAAGAAAGATCTGCAAATGACTGGCCTGAGGGGATTTGAAGAGCAAGGATGCTGCAAATTCACGCAGCTTGCCCTTCAAATCCTCTCGGGCCACTCATTGAGAAAGTTATTCTATATCCTCTCTGCCCCTCTCAAGTCTCAGCTTTTTTCCAGAACCGAGTCTCTGCAATGCCATATTTGCCATGTTCCACCCCAAAGCAGCTGCCTTTCAGCTCTACAAGTGACAAAAAGGGCCCCCAGGTCCAGGTGAAGAGTGACTGCAGGTGCTGAGCATGATGGTTCTCACAGGGGAATGTGGCTGTAAGGTCTCCAGGCCTGAGGCTGCTGCAAGGTAAGAGTTTTTCTCTTTTTCCTTTCTGATCCTTTTTTTTACTATAAATATCTCTACAAACTTCGGGCTTGCTGGTTAGTCACCTCTGGCTTTTCCCACGGTGGAGCTGCTTGGCTGCTGCTTTTTGGGTCTGCGATGGGGCTGAGCGTGCTGCCTCGTGCAGGATCATGCCAGCTCTGTGCTTGTGCTTCTTGGAGATGTTTGTGTGCTGGGTTGTGGGTCCCTGCTGGGAGCTCTGTGGTGTGCTTGGGGGTCAGTGGAAGCAGCTTCTGTGTGTGCTGAGGGGTCTGGTGTTCTGTGGTCTGTGCATCCTTTAGATGTTCTTGTCTCTCGAAGACAAGGGCTGAGACTTTCCTGTTTTCAGAGGCAAACACTGAAGTAGGGAGAGATGATGTGTTCTGATGGGGTGTGGGAATTGGTGGCAGGGCTGGGCGCTGATCTGGACACACACTACCTGTGCAGTCTGGTAGCTTGGACCAGGGAGAAGACAAGTCAGAGTGAACTACTGCGAAACAACTATCTGCATGCACCAGCATCTCTTGATAATTCACCTCCGTCCCTTCAAGGATGGAGCATCTAGAGAGGGACTTCCAAAGGCAGGATCTGCATCTCCTCACTGTCCAGGGCTTTGTGCTCTCTCCTCTGCCAGGAGCAGGGGTGCTGAGCCCCAGGCCCTGGCACCTCCTTGGGGCTGTGCTGTGCTTGGGTGCACAGGCTGGGTGCTGGGGAACAAAACAAAAGCAACACAAGCCCAGACCTGAGACCTGCTCTGCTGCTGCAGTGGGGTGAGCTTGGCCGGGCTGGTGTGACCCCAGCATGTGGATGCACGGGGCTGGAGCCCAGAGAGACACCTCCTGCCCCAAAGAGGCCATTGCCTGTGTCTAATTCCTATGTTTCTAGACACAAAGCAACTATCAACTGAAGAGACATCAAGCCATAAATGTGCATTAGCTGCTATTGCTGCATTTACGTGATAATTTAATTACCAAGGTTTTTCCCTAAAGAGCCCTGTTTATGGGAGGCTTTTGGGATGGAGCAGGAGGTTGCAGTGAAGGCTGGCAGCTGCCGCTGCATTCCCTGGGCTGGGAGGAGTGTTAGGATGGGGCTGGTACTCCACTCTGGGCTGGAGCACCTCCTCAGCACTTGTCACAGACTTCAAGCATCTGTCCTAAACCTAGAGCAACTTGGACATCAGAGAGAGGAGTGCTCAGCCCAACCTTCCCACTTTATATCTGGGGGGGAAAAGTGTATTGGAGAGGAGCCCTGAGCCAGAGCAGCCGGATCCTCCTTACACACAAGGGTTCTCCAGTTTCTTTGCAGATTTGTCAGCTGCTTCAAACAGGAAATTACTTCGTGTCTTGTAGAACCTCCAAGCACCGGTAACGCTGGGGAGCCCAGGGGAGCTGGTGCCCACATCGGTCTGGGCTTGGGGAGCTGGGGCTGAGCCCTGGGCAGGTCCATCCCTTGGTGTGCAGGGGGACAGTCTCCCTTGGAGGGAAGGGGTCTGTCCCTCAGGTGTGGTGTAACAGGTCCCTGCACTTGCTTTCAGTGGGCACCACATCCTTGTTCTGCCCTCCATGGTTTCTTTCTAAAAGTGCAGTCTCTGTAAGGAACAAAGCATCCACCACCCTGTCACTGCTCAACATCTCCTTGGGGACTCTCCTGACTTGCTGTGGGTCCTACCAAAACACACAAGAGGTGGGTAAAGTGAAAGGTGGCTCTGCATCAGCAGTGTGTCTGTTGAGCTGTGCTTGAGCATCAGCGGTTTCTCCGGTGAGCTGTGCCTGGCCACAGGGAAGGGGCTTCTGCCCCGCTCCCCACCTCTGTGGCAAGTACCGGGGCTCCAGGTTGTTGAGGGTGAACCTGGGTGGAATGAGGCACCCACTTTGGGAAGGCAGCAAACCAACCTGTGGCTGATTAAAGGGCAATCTGGTTTTGCTGAGAGCTGTTGGCTGCCTCGGCTGGAGTGATGCATTGCTCCGGCTCCATAGGACCTTCCTCCCCCTCTGACAGCTGTGCAATAGATCATGAACATATGCAAAAAAATAAACGGCATCAAAGCCACTTGGCAACTTAACTAACCCAATTCATAAATTCACTTCTGTTCCTCTTGTAAGGGAGAAATCAGTCACTCCTCAAGGTTATTTGTCTCTATCGCTCATCTGGCCACATCCTTTCATAAATCTTCCCCGTAAGTCTGAACTGGTGATTGCTGGGTCAGGATGCAACAACGCCGAGTGTCTGCGCCAGGCTTGGGGGCAGCCCCAGGGCTGGTTTGCCCTGGAGTGGGGCAAGGGTGCTGCTCTCTGCATCACCCATGTCCCGTAAGGCTGTAGCAGAGCTGGTGTTCTGCAGCGTGGTGCCGCTCTGTGGGTGCGCGTGGGTGATTTTGGGGAGTGGGTGGTCTCTGCTGGGGAGCCATTGGGACAGCGCAGAGGAATGGTAGTGAACAATCTTCTTGCAAAACACGGGTGAACAGCATGTGGCACATTTCCAGAGCTGCCCAGGGAGCTGCTGGTGACTGCAGGGTGCTTGGGCCACGTGGAGAGAGGGTGGGTGGGTGCGTGCTTGGTGGGGGCCAGCAACTGGGGTGGGTGCATCCCTGAAACAAGGTGCTTGTGGAGCTGTGGGAGTCTGAGCCCAGGAGGCAGCTATGGCTGGGCC
>NW_010404563.1:497-6445 GCF_000710305.1 Buceros rhinoceros silvestris | reverse complement strand
CCCAGGAGTCAGCTATGGCTGCTCCATCCACAGCTTTTCAAGACCTGCTGGCTTTACACCACGGTACCTTGCACCTCCGGCTCCAGATGGGCACCAGTGCCTGGAGCCCGGGTGAGCTTTTCCAGCCTGGCAGAGAGAAATCAGCTCTTCTCCACTGTATCCCTCGCCCCGCTCCCCCCTCACAGAAAAAAAAAATCACCACCTTTTCAGGCTGCCATCTGCTTATTTGGTTGGACTCGGAACTTGCTGAAATGTCTTTCGATGGATGAGGGAACACAGAGTAGAAGAACAGAGCCTGGCAGGCTGCATGGTAAGTGGAAAATAGTTTTTGGGGACTTTCTGGAGTTTGAAGGCCCGATGATGGATGTGCATGTGAAGGATGGTAATGGCTTTGTAAGTATCAAAACGCAGAGCAAAAGAATAACTCTGCCTAATAGACTGAGAAATGTATGTCGGACAGGATCTGCTCCACTCCGACATGGGCGAGAGCGGCGGCAGTGAATGATGAAGTGCTGCGGGGCTTGGGAGCAGAGGCTTGTGCTGGTCTAACGTATTGGAAAAAAAGGGGACAAATAGTTTTGAAAAATTGGATACTCGCTCCGAATGTGTTGGAAAAGGCTGCGTCCTGGAGCAGAGGCTTGTTCTGGTCTAACGTATTGGAAAAAAAGGGTACAACTAGTTTTGAAAAATTGGATACTCGCTCCGAATGTGTTGGAAAAGGCTGCGTCCTGTCTCAAAGTGAGTCTCGAGGAGCCCCGTCGTGTTTTCAGAGATCTGCTGGAGGGGCTCTGACCCACCAGGCAGGGCTGCCTGTCCCTGCGCCTCCTGGCTCCCCTCTCGCCGCCTTCCCCCTCTGCTCCTGGTGTCCAGACCTACTGACAAAAGTGATGGGTTTATGTGGAAATTTTGTGGGGATAAATATTTGCCTGTCAGCAGCGCTTGGCCAGAGCATGATTTCTCATGTGCCGTTTGGAAATGACATTTCCAAACAAAATTAGAATTTCCCATTGAGGTTTTTTTGTTGTTGTTGTTTTTAAGCTGAAAAAGGGTTGAAGCTGGGGGGTTTCCTGCTTGCTACGCAGGTGGGAGGCTTGCTCGTCCCTCCATGCTTAGAGCGAGGGGTGTTGGTGTCCCTTTCCTGACCTGGCTAACCCAGAAGCTGGGATGAGCTGGAAGATCCTCAGCTGGGCGTAGGTTTTACCAAAAGTGGAAATTTTCCTGCTTATGGGGCTTTTTTTTTTTCAGGTCTTGTGAAATCCTGTGACCCACAACTTCCAGTGCCTGCAGGTACCAGTGAAACTGAGATGGTGGATAAAAGTGGATGTGGGATGGGTAACAGGGTTCAAGCCCTTGCTGTGCAACGTGGTTGCTTAGTCCCTTGACGCATCCTCTGCTGCAGCTTTTGGGTGGCCGCTGGCTTAGGTCAGTGCATGTGAGCAGTGTCAAGGCAGCTCAGGACCACGTTATTCTGGAGCTTGAATTTCCCCAGGGCTGTGGTAGCTCCAGGGAGACAGACGGGAGCAGCCAGTGGTGCTTGGCAATGGGTGAGCTGGGACCTGGCTGCAGCCGCCTCCATCCGCAACAAGCCTGGGCGGCTCTCAGTGCCCCGGTGCTGAGCTGGGAGGGAGTTTGGTGCTGCAAAGCATCGGCAGTGGTTGCTCCTGGGGATGGGTGAAAAACCAGTGAGCCCAGGGCTGCACTGGAACATCTGTGGCAGAGTGTGGGGAAACACAGCCAAGTCCTGCCAGGCTGCGGGGGTGGCTCCAGGCAGGCTTCTGGGACTGGTCGTTACCCCTCCCGAGACCCGATGGCTTAGGTGACCTGCAGCCTTGGGAGATGGTTCTGCCACCCCTCGGCTCAGCTCACAGCCAGGATGTAGACAGGCACTAAAAATAGAGTTTAAAGAACAAGCACAGGACGGTTCTTTCTGAAATATCCTGTATATCCAGAGTCACATTAAAGCACCAACAAGGTTTTTGACACCCTGTGTTGGTTGAGAGGTGGTGAGATATAGAAAACAACTTTCAAGAAGAATTTTTAAAGAATTTTTTTTTCCAGTGTGTCTAGTTCAACTCCAGTTTTAGTGTGTCCATGGGCTGCTGGGACAGGCCACAACCTGATTTTTTTGGGTGCCCATGGGCATTTCTGCTGGGTAATGTGAAATGAAGCTACTTTTTCTTTGATGGCAAGGATGGGATTTCTTCAAGTTTGGGTCACAAATCTCGCCCCAAATTCCTGAGAGCTGCTGCCTGCTCCTTCCTGTGGTTTTGTCCTGTGTAATACGATTTCTTCTGCTTTTTTTTTTTAAAGGGCAAAACAAAACATATCATTTCCTTGATTTAATGTGAGCCAATTATGGCTCACAGGCTGTTAACTTCATCACCGCTTCTTCCAAGAAAGACCTTGGTAAAATAAACCACCACTCCGGCAGAGCGGAGCAGAGCTGGCAGCGGGTGCCGGTGCACCGGGACCTGCTTGCAACCGGCAAAGCCTCAGCTCAAGCCACATTTTATCCCCCCTCCCTGGCTGGAAAAAAGCGAACAGCTCTGTCATACACATGCTCACTAAAATATCCAACCACTTGTTGTACATCTGCTGACGGATACCAACTGGAAAGGAGATTAGGGCTCAGACTCCCGCGCTGGGCTGTCTGCCCCTTCTAATGAGGAACAGCTTGGAGCCCTCACCGGCGCTCGAGCGCAGCCGCTGCCTCCAGCGCCCGGCAAATGGCAAAATCAGGAGGGCTGGGGCGGCCAGCGGATACCAGCACTATTAAAGTGTGCTGGCAGCCAGGCACAGCCTAGGCTGGGGCTTGGGCAGATGCTGTGTGGGATGCTGGGGGTCTGCAGTGGGATGTGGGGGTCTGCTATGAGTTGGTGGGACGCTGGGAGTTGGGGGGCACATGAGTCAATGCGTGTTTGCTGTAAGGGCTGGCAGGGGGTACTGGGGATGCTCTGCTCCCTCCAAGGGGGTCCCTGCCCCTGCATGGTTCTGCCCATCATCACCAAATCACAGTGACTTGTGCATCTAGAGGCAGGATCTGACCCCTCCAACCTGGGCACCGCTGGCTTGGGGACTTGGAGACGGATGGTGTCCAGCCACGGTGAAATCCCACTTAGCGCTGGTCACCTCATGCGTGGTGTTTCCCAGCCGCTTTGCCTTAGGAAGAAAACCACTCATAGCATTTAAAAGCACCTTAGGCCTGTCCCCAGGAGCTGGGTGAGGGGCTGTGCTCTTCTCCACCCTCAGCCGTAGCTGTTTCCCTGGGGTTTTGCACAGCAGCTGCGGCACCAGGACCCACAGACCCTGCATGTGTTTGCCAGTGAGTCCATTGCCGTCTCCTGAATTGCTCCGTCCCCTGGCCAGGGGCCAGCGCCGGCACGTTATTTTTTGGACCCACAGACCCTGCATGTGTTTGCCAGTGAGTCCATTGCCGTCTCCTGAATTGCTCCGTCCCCTGGCCAGGGGCCAGCGCAGGAACGTTAACGTTCTACTGCGGCTAATCTGGGGACATGGGCAGACCTGGTGCTGCCTTCTCCCTCCCTCCCCACCACTGGTGCCTGTCTTATTTTATGGTTCTTTTCAGCGATGGTTGAATTGAAAATTAATGTGTTTTGGGACTTATTTCCAAACCAAAGAGCCAGTGCGGTCCCTGCGGGGCCCTTGGTGTAACCTCTGAGGTGGGCAGCACCGTACCAGTTGTGTGGCTCGGCTGTGGACACACATCCCTGTCCTCATCCCAGGGTGGGGAGTGAGAGCAGAGGGAAACCTGGCTTATTCTCTTTGGTAAAGCATTTTCCACTGGTGGTGGGGCGGGGACAGCTCAGAAATTACTCGCCTTACTGGGAGTTTGGGGATGCAGCCTGTGGGGTGCCCTCACCAAGGAGGGTGATGCTTTCTTGGGTCCTGTGGGACTTTGATGCTGTGCTTCACCTGCTGAGAGCCTGCTGTCACCTGCACCCTGCAGGATAAGGGATGGGGACAAGGCCATGTCCCATCTGGTGTCTGGCAGCCATCGATTCCCAGCTGCTGGCAGAGGAGAACGGCAGAGGAGAGGCAGGATTGCTGCAGTGGCCTATAAAAGGCAAAGACAAGCCGGGATTCCCTTACAAGAAAGTGGAGGCAGCTGCGTCCTCGAAGCAGGAGAATAAGGAGCTCTTTATAAGCCCGTTTTTGCAGGCACATTTTAACACATTTATCCTGCCGACAGAAAATCTCGTGAATGAAATTTGGAGTGAAAACAGAGACCTGAAAGCAGGTTTCTGCTCCGCGGGTGATCTGTTAATGGGACAACCTTGTTACAGCCACCTGTTAGTCCTGGAGTGAATCTCGAGTGTTCCTGGGCAGATATTCATTTATTGGTGTTACAGCGCTCTGCCCCATGACCCTGGGGTGTTCCCCAGCACCCCGACCCTCTGTTGCTCTCCCATTCAACATCGTTGAAAGTGGCACTAAATACTCCCTGTGACTCTTAAACAAAAGGAGCTTTGAGGTATTTGATGGTCAAGGTGCACCTGATAGGCCAGGATTTTATTCAGAGGTCTTTGGATCAAGCCCAATATGCATTAAAAAACCCCTTTACCATTAAAAAAACCCATGGCAACCCCATGGCCTCGAGTTTCTCTGAGTTTTGTGAAAATTGGTGGCTGGACAGAGGAGAAAAAACCCAAACACGTGTCCCTGCCATGGGGGTAGACTGTTAAAGCCCATGTGGGGAACCATCTGGCCGCTGCCTCGGCTCTTTTCCCTTCCCACCAGCTTTGATGCAGTTCCTCTGGGTTTTTTTCATTGCACTTTTAAACCCCACATGGTGTGTTTTCCCTGAACTCTCCCTCACCTGCCTGCAGCTGACAGCAGGTAGCGATGGCCCCGACCCCTTGCTCCAAAATTCATTTCCCCTGGGAAAGCCTCCTAAGCTGGTTCTACATCCCACTGCCCGCCGGGTACCTAACGGGTGAGATGGACTTTGCAGGAGGATGGGATGGGAGAATCTGGGAGTGAGAAGGAGCCGAGTTTATACGGGAGAACTATAGGAGGTGCCGCCCCTGCTCAGCCCCCATCCTGTCTGGGGGCTCCCCAGTTTTCGGGGAGCACTTGCCCGGGTGTCCTGAGCCCTTGGGGCTCTGCCTGTGTCTGGAGGAGCTCATGTGAAACCCATTAAAAGCGTAAGGAAAGGGAGCACGACGGTTGGGAATCATTTTGTTTGGGTTTCTAAAACGTGCGCATGAAAACACTGTGTGGTTTTCTGACAAATTTGAAACAGGGCTGCTCAATTCGCTCCAGCGCTGCTACTGTTGATCTAGCAGACTGTAAAGCATTTATTGGAGTTGCTTGAGGCGAACTTAAGCATCTGTGGAATAACAAGTCCAGGAAGTAATTGCATCCACAAGGAAAATATTTTTATGTATAATTCAGTGACCCATTTTATAAACATTGCGGTTCCACCTTGGATTTTTTCTTTTTTTCATCCTCAGCCTTCCCTGTCCAAGCGTCTGAGGTTAGTGAGGTATGCGGGTGGCTCCGTGTTGGGTGAGGCATGGCTGGGCAGGAGGTGGAGAGGAAAGCCCCAGCTCCACAGAGGCGGGCTGGGGGTCCAGCTCTGACAGGGCTCTGGAGGTGGCACTGCGGTAGGGGGATGCTGGCGCTGGGGGAAGCAGAGAGGCAGCGTGGATTGGTCCCGACGAGCTTGGCAAGCGCGAGGAATTGTTTTGGGGCAAGGGCTTTTCTTTCTCCCTTAGTAAAGCAGCTTTACGAGAAGATGAGTCGGTTGCAGCCTGGGTGGCATCGTGCTCAGCGCGGGGCTGTGGAGCCTGGGGGGTCTCTGTCCAGTTTGGGGGTTTTTGGGGGTTTCACTTCCATGCAGTACAAATGGATCCCAGCACCCCCTCACCCCACATTTCTCTACCCAAGAGCTCCAGTTGGTCTCGTTGCAGAGACATTTTGAGGGG
>NW_010404563.1:0-417 GCF_000710305.1 Buceros rhinoceros silvestris | reverse complement strand
CATTTTGAGGGGGGACTGGCCCGTCCAGAGCGCAGCAGCCTGGGCATGGCTGCTTGGGGCCTGGCATTTAAATGGGTGACAACTTATACAGCACAGGTATGCTCTAGCAGAACAGAGTTACGGAAAGGTAAAGCTGCAAAACACCCTATTAAAATCACATTTATTTTTTGTGGGGTTAATATTGTGGGGGTTCTGTGGACGCACTGGCACCTCAGCTGGGGTAGTGCTGCCCCCGCTGGGGCAGGGGCTGGGACTGATGGCACAGGAGCTCTCTCCCCCTGCTCCCGCTTTGCCTGCCACAGCTGTGCTGGCATCATTATCTCTTGGGGTGAATAAAAGTCTGACCCAGTCTGAAAGGAGAAAGACGTGTGGGTGCTGTGCCATGAGTCCAGTTGGCACCTCGTGGGTGCCCATCCT
>NW_010404562.1:0-931 GCF_000710305.1 Buceros rhinoceros silvestris | reverse complement strand
AAAAAAAAAAAAAAAAAAAAAAAAGCCAAAATACCCAGCCGCAGCCTGGTTCAAAGTTCCCAGTAAACACAGCGTTCTCTGGGAGGATTAAGTTGTAACACTTTTTTTTTTTTTTTAACCTCCTTTTCGTGGGGGAAGCAATAAAGAGGTTGGAGCTTTTGTTTTAAAATGTCTCCCTAACAAAACAATAAAAAGGGATCGCCACTTTTATGAGGTTCTCCGAACAAGGCACCGGTCACAGGCTTATTTCCACTGGAAAGCTGTATTTAAGGTGGTCTTTGTGCTGCTTGATTCCGAAGCTGGTTGGGGTCTTTTGTCCGGATGTCAAACCCCCAGTCCCCTACAAATGAGCTCCCTTTTGGGAGATCAGCGTGCAGAAATGAACCGTCCTCCCCTTCAATTAGCAAACTAAAAGCAAATTAAACTCACCCCTTGTTCCCCGCTCAGCTTTTTAATGGGGGACTTCTGGAGAATATGAAAATGCAGCAGAGATATGTGTCCGGCCAGGCAGGTCTCTGTTCTGAAGAGGCAGCGAAGCGGGTTAAACCAGCTTATTAAAATGCTCCAGTCCCCCTTTTCCCCCCTTGCTGGGGCCTTTATCAGGCACTTTCAGACAGAACCAGAGTTTAAACTGCTTTAAAAAAAAAATGTTTACCTTTGGCCGCTACAAGGAGTGTGGCCAACTCAGGAGATAGCTCCCAGGTCAATACTATCTGTAATTAAAGCACTGAAGTCAGCTGCCGGATGGTTAAGTCAGATTTATTCGACGCTGAACAAATTCAGAGGGATATTTACGATGGCACTTCGAGGTTTCGCCTCACTACGATCGCTCCTGGACGGCGCGTCCCGGGGAGACGTTGAGGGGACCGCTGGACGTTTCTCTTTTCGGGGCTTTTTCTTTCATTTTATTCGCTTTTCCAAGAGGAAAACG
>NW_010404561.1:1071-1426 GCF_000710305.1 Buceros rhinoceros silvestris | reverse complement strand
CAGCTCCTCTCCCCGGGGTCCCCCCCAAAGCCGTGGTTTGGGTGCTGCGGCTCGTTCAGGCATCCCAAGGCGCTCACACGAAAATATGTGTTTAAATGTCAAGCCGGCTTCGTAGCTATGTTTGGCAGGAGGAGCAACATGTCACTTAACGTTTCGACCGTGTGGATAAAAATAGTCCTGCTGCTGTCAACTGGAAGCAAGTTCTGTGGAGATGGAGCCAGAGAACCAACCCTGGTGTGTTTGTACGCTCAGACACACGCGGGGCAGCCCCCTCCAGCCTCCTCTCTCTGCCTGTTTCACCTCTGTGTTCCCCTCCTGGGGAGGGATGCAGCCAAAACAAATCAGTCAGGCCATT
>NW_010404561.1:439-847 GCF_000710305.1 Buceros rhinoceros silvestris | reverse complement strand
GGGTGCCGCCCCAGCCGCTCCCCAGTTAGGTGCGCCTTTTCCAGCTAACCCTCTGCAGCCCAGAGCTGCGGCGTGGCGAAGCCCCTTACCTTTCCAGGCAAGCGATGGGGAGCGTGGCTAAGCCCCGGCACATGCTGAGAGCTGGGCACCCGGGCACCCAGCAACTCATCGGGTCCTTAATGGCGGTGGCAGGGGTGAGCAACAGGCGGCTGGGCACCACCTGCGCCTACAGACCGTCTGCCGGCTGGAAAAGCGGCAAGGAGCTGAGCTTTATATGGGGTGGGAGGCGGGAGAGCTGGGAGGGGGATCCGTCACCGCCAGCCTCCAGCCAACCAAGAGCTGCTCTGGCAGCAGAGAAAGATAACAGCTTAGATAGGATTCTTTCTGTGCTGTAAAGGGGGGGGGGGG
>NW_010404561.1:0-200 GCF_000710305.1 Buceros rhinoceros silvestris | reverse complement strand
TCACTGCTTCCTCGATAACAGGAAAAAACAGGCTCGTTTCCACCGATGTGCTGAGTAACTGCCGGTGGGCGAGTACGCAGATGGGCAGAGCGAGAGGGACAGGACAGACGCCGTAACGCACGGCCATTCGTCAGCTCTGTTCTGCTGCCCGAGGACTTCCAACCCCCTCAGCACCGCAGCAGCACCCCTTTACCCAGGGC
>NW_010404560.1:8285-9858 GCF_000710305.1 Buceros rhinoceros silvestris | reverse complement strand
TTGGGCCGGCACCCAGCGCCTCTCCACAACCCCCTCAGCCGTGGCGGGGGAGGACGGAGAGAAGCAGGAGCCTCCGTATCTGCCTGCGGGCTGGAAAGAAGCCCCTGTGCGTGCCGCAGTGCCTGCGCTCTCTCCCTCCCAGTGACCGCCTCTCACTGGGACCATCGAGGGGGCTTTGTGGGACACTTTTCCCTGCACCTGCCTCCAAGCCGGGCTCGGGGCGGGGCCGAGGGGCAGGGAGTCCTTGGGCTGGCTCTGAAGCCCAAGCCGCGCAGGAGTCCGCAGCCCCGGCGGCCCTCAGCGAGGCGGGTTAGCAACCTCTAGCGGCAGCTCCCGGCGGCTCCGCGCCGCTGCAAACCACCAAAATCTTGTCTACGCAACGCCAGGTGATGGGAAATGCAGTTTGCCCTCATCTCACGTCCTTCCTGTGAGGAGATGTTCTCATCCGTCCGTCCTCTTCCCCCTCACCATCCTCCTCCTCCTCCCAAACGCCTGCGGTGATGCTTGAGCACACTGGCGAGATGGGGTTTGCCCAGCACCCAGGATCACCCCCAGCACTCCCGAAGGACGTGAAATGAGGGTAAACTCACCATGCTCCCCCGGTTCCCCGTGTGCAGCACAGGTTAAATAAGCATCATTTTACAAACACTGGTGATTCTCTACATGAAATTCCCAGCACTCTACAGAGACATCCACGCTCAAAACTTGGTAGGTGACAGGACAGTGTGGTACCAGTAAGCATGAAACATCAGGACAGAAGTTGATCTAATAGACACACACACTCCTCTGAGCAATGTTAGATGGAATAGAGATGGCCTGAAAGAATCAAAATGCATAATGCTCCTGTGACTCAGGATACTGCCCGTTGGCTTCAAATTTCCCCCCACTTCATTTTTAAAGTGCTGATATTTTTAGTGGTCTTAAATGTGCATTTTCTTCCACTAATCATCCAGGATTTATCAGTGGAAAGAAGGGAGCATACTGTGCCGTGCAAGGCCACCGTGATTATCCCGCAATATTTAAAAGCCTTGGCATTAGCAGCAAACCACCAGTGCCATTTCCAAGGCCGCATGAGAAAAGGACGTTCGTATGGGGAGCTGAGAAAAGAAGCTATCCAGTTACTCCAGCAAAGCCAGGGGCAGCCTAAAGCAACGCGGTGCCAAGACCGGTGGGGTCCAGCTCCCCAAACCCCACACCCCAGTTTTCCCTTCCTCTGACCTGAGCTCTCTCACATCAACCATTTTATACGCGTTGCCCTGTGGTGCTCTGTTCAGGTATTGCATGGGGTATTTTCAGCAATCGGCATTTACTGACCCCGCCACCTCTCAGGAGTTGTATTAAAGTCCTCTTCGTTCACAGGAGTGCAAGTTCAATGTTCTACCAGAGCAATCCATCCACTATCAGAGAGCGTGCTGTTAATAGGGCCAGTGCTCCTCCTCCCAAGGCACTGTTTTGAGTTGGCTGCTGCCTCTGAACAAGTTCAGAGACACAGACATGTTTAAAAGCACCATGAACTGGAGCCAGCCCACCTCTGCGAGCAGCTGCTCCCACACCCAAGGCTGCAGCATTTTGC
>NW_010404560.1:0-8100 GCF_000710305.1 Buceros rhinoceros silvestris | reverse complement strand
AGGTAAGAAAATGGTCTTTCCCCCTCCAAACTGGATGTTCAGATGAACTCAGGAGCTGTTGCACGGGGAGCTACAATGACCTTTGATGTCCAGGGTTGATATGAATTAATTACCCAAAGTGCTCTCAATCCATAAGGCAACACACAAGCTGTCACTATCTACATGACAAAGAGCAGTGCAGAACCGTGTCACACAGCCAGGACTGAACTGTGACCTTCAACAGAACCGATACCACGAGCACTCGATGAAGTTTAGTACTGCAAATTGCATCTTCCACTCAAGTATGCTTAAATATACAGATCTTAAACAGCATCTGGCACTATAAAGACATAATGAAGTTTGTAACCAGCCATCTGGTTACCAAACACACAGCAGAGCTTTTTATTCCACAGGAATACTTTGAGATTTGAGAGTGGGAATTGTCAGATGTGGCTACTTCCAGCCCCATGAAAACACTGTTACTAGCTCTGTCACGTACCGAAATTGTTACCTGCAAGACGGTGATACAACAGTTATGAGATCTACAGGTAGAGCTGGTGCTCAGTTAGTTTTAGAAGAACTTTCTCGAAGAAGGCATCTCTATACAGGCTTGTACTTCCAGCCAAACAACAAGATACGTTTGCTTTCTAGGTTTGGAGACCCTTCTCCTCAGCCCAAACCATGCTTTCAGGAAGCTGGGCAACACAACCCAAACACACACTTACCAACACACCTCATTCAAATCTGCCCTGGGCATCACGGCACTCGGCAGCTCCTACAAGAAACCAATTCGCGCAGTTATCATCTACTCACTGCAAGAACTAATTGTGTATTTATCGTAAAAATAAAAAAACCCCAAGTCTTTTAGCTTGGACATAACCACCAAGCTCATTACTAGATGCACTGTTAATACTAGGATCCGTCCTACTTTTTATTTGTGTCTCCTTTGCGCATTCTCGAACCATCTCTTGGCATTGCACTCTGAAATGCTCCTTGAGAATCTGGTAACTTTGAAAGATAACTACACAATGAGAAAAGAAACAGCTGAACGGAACGTTGGCAGCATTTTTAACTGCTCCTGGAACCAAGCATTTATTTCTTAAATTTTTACAAACAAGATTTTATACAAATGTTAGAGAACAAAGTTTTCTATCCACACTAAAGAAATCAGTGAGAATCCTCACAAAGTTTGTTTTCACTATCAAAATAACTCAGCTGGTCACACACCATACTCTCAGGTACTGTCAACTAATGTAACTTCTGAGCTCTACCAATTTATACCAGCTCTCACCAATATTTGTATTAGATTATAGACATCTTCCTGCACACCAGTTTAGGGTCAGGTTCCCCAGATCACTATTTCCACAGTTAACCTCTTGCAAAGCCACAACGACCAAGTCAGTAACAGGAGGTTTTATGACTGCCACAAGTAACCATGTCATACAACTTCTTGCATAAAGAGATCACACACAACTATTTCCCTCCTCTCGTAAATCACTGGAAATGGTTCC
The DNA here is from genome assembly GCF_000710305.1 of Buceros rhinoceros silvestris. NCBI lineage: Eukaryota > Metazoa > Chordata > Aves > Bucerotiformes > Bucerotidae > Buceros > Buceros rhinoceros. Next base: position 6,610 of record NW_010404560.1, on the reverse strand, counting down.
AGAACCTGTTACTCTGAAGGGTACGGCCTCCTCCCAGCTTTAGGAGATGTCAGGAATCTCTATATATGCAACTGTCATTCCAGAGAGCAGAGGGTGAACAGTTCCAGGTAAAGGAGTCTTCTGAAAAGTCAGGACATGTCAGTGCCTCATGTCGCTTCCTTTAAACACAGTCTGCCTGCGTGTTCCTTCAGTGCAGTAAGGGTAGCTGTCCAGCCGCCTTTTCTCCTTCAGAACAGTATGAAATGCCCTTCAAAGCGTGTTTCTTAGTGTAACTATGTAGATAAACTGCCTTCACCTCCGAAACATTTCTTTTTTCTTTCCCCTGCATTGTGTGAACCTTAAAACACTCCTGGTATGAGCCGGTAAGGCACGGCAGCAGTGTAGCGACTCCAGTCCTTCCCGTACTTGCTGGAACAACGGTGTTCATCCCTAATGCAGCGGTGGGTGAGCAGAATCGTCATATAAACAATGTAGAAGTAAGGCAAGATGTGTTCAAACCCACAAGCCAGGCAATAAGCCAGGGAGCCCATCAAATCTCCCGTGTAATTAAAATGCCGTGCCCACCCCCAGAACCCCGAGGTCATCAGCTTGCTGTGGTACTTGGTCCCATCCACAGACATGTAAGAGCACTCGATGTACTCGGGTTTCTTCCCCCATATCTTGCAGTTGCCGTTCGTACGTCGGAAGAGGTCCTTCTGGTGGTTGGTCATTCTGAAGATGTAATAGCCTATCAGGCCCAACATCAAGATCCCTGCGGCATGAGCGGTGCCCAGCTGGAGAGGGTGGTAAACCAGATAGAGACCCTGGGGAGCAGAAAAAAAGAGACCCTCAGCAATTTGCTTTAAACATATGCTCAAGATGCCAGGCTAATTCCTTCACCTACAGTGACCCAGAACAGATGAGTAGAATCAAGAGGAAAATCTGCCCTACCAGTAAAAAAAAATGGAAAATTGTCAGAAAACACTGCATCCTACTTGTTACCTCTCTCTCTCTCCAAAACTACATTTTGCAGGTGCAAAAAGAAGAGGCATGTTGCAAGGATGGAAACCAAGACAGAAGGGAAAAAAAACCAAACAAACCAAACCCGCAAACCACCACCCACCAACCCCCCCCTCTAAATGCAGGAGTACAAAAACGGACTGGAAGGTTTTAGAAAAATATACGGCCACAATATACAGGGATGGGAAAGGGTAAAAAAGAAGAGAAGGAGAGGGAAAGATGTCAGTTCCATGGACTGACAGTAAGCCTCCCTGCAACTGAACCGTCACAGAGGATGTTGTGATGGTTACTCAGTGTTCAAACTGTCTAGAAACAACTTAAGATAGAAATCAAACTGTGGGGAGAGTGTTCTTGGAAAATTTCTTCATTTTTAGCCCAAACACACCCTGTGGCACTTTTTTACCTGCAAGGTATAGAGGTAAGGCAACCACACGCAGTCTCCCCAGCCCAAGTACCATCCAAAGTGATCATGGCAGATATCAATGGTTTTCAAGTACCAGGCTTCATTCCAGAAGAAATCCAAAACATAAATTCCCTGAAACAGAATAGTTTCCCATTAATGTCAGAGCACCGTCACCAGTTATCCCGCTTAACAGCATCAGCCTCACGTTTCTGTGCTCACACTTCGGAAGCCTGCTCAGCTTGAAGATCTACTTCAGCTTGAAGAGCCACACGCTTACAGAGAAGGGGAACAGACGTTCTATCACATGAGCTCCCATTTACACATGAAGAAATCTAAATTATTATCTTAGTATTTAAGTATTTACAGTGGCCCTCTGAACAAACACAAGTGTCGACAGAAGCATCACCACTGAATGAGGTTATTCAGGCCAGGAAAAGCTCCGCAAGTTCAATTTCAAAGCAAGGAGTTTCTTCTACTTTAACACTAGTTTAATCCTAAATTGGTGTCTTGCTTTCCACCTCCAAATTTACCTGAAGGACATTGACAAGGACCATGGAGTTGGTTATGTGACCATACAGCTCCTGTTGTTTAGCAGCATAGGAAAGGTTAATTAGAGTCCAGGCTACGATACCAGGGCGCCCGTTGAAGAACAGCTTGAAATCAAACCACTTCCCTATTCGAGGGTTAAATTCAATCCCCATCATGTAGTCGTAGAAGAAGTTGCCAGTGAATTTGCTAGAAAGCATAAAAAATTAGGAATGTATGTAGTTACCCACAACACAGGAATGACTACTCTGACCACACATTTCAGATTCACTTGATATAGTAATGATAATAATAATAATAATTACGATGGTAATAATAAAACCACATAATGTGCAAGATAACACCAACTAACCCAACCAAAGCATCAGCAGAGATCAACTGAGCTTCAGAGGTACCCTAGTTTATTCTTGTCGATGCTTTGGCGCATTCTAGCTGTAACCTTACTTACTTGTCACAAGTAATGCCTAGCATTCTCGCATCACTAAAAATGACATACCAGTCTTTGGCATTGGTAGGGAAAAAGTAGCCTTTAATCATAGCAAAGGTGGAAACTGCATATCCCAGGATATTGGCACACCACAGGAGAGGAATCCAGTTGTCAAAGATGATGGTGGGGGAGAACCAGTGGAAGTAATAGGCATTTGCAAACCAAAGCACATGGGTAATGATCCAAGCCTGAAGTCCATTGATTTCATACTTATTCACTACTCCTAAAGGAGGAAGAAAAAATGGAACGTTGGTGACGTGGCATTAAAACAGCTTTGTACTAATATGGAGATGCACACGATATGCAGAAGCTCAATCAAGTGCTAATGAAATGACTTCACTCTTTGCACCCTCACAATTAAATTATCTTGTGGCACTGCCCTGAAAGTTTCATCAGGCTCCGCTGTAACAATCAGGCTTTGTTTACGTGTTGTTCTCTTCACTCTCACTTCACAAAACAGTGAATTTAGAATCTGCCCTGAAAGTGTCTAAGGTAACACAGTACCCTTTCTCAGACTTAGCTCACAGCACTCATTTTGTCCAGGTCCCGCGGGTTAACTCAGCTCCAGCAGGTGCAACTGCACTATCACATACTAGTGACATTCCACTGCCAACTTTAAGAGCCAGAATTACCAACCCGTGGTTTTCCATTGCTGGTGTGATGCTGTCATAGCAATAGTTCTACTAAAAGATGGAAATTCTATAGTTTATTCTAAAGGATGACACAGATTACTTTTTGTTTTTGTTTGAAGTAAACACGAGGAAGGTGAAAGCATTTACGACATTTCCTCTATGACATATATGGGTTATTAAAGATTGCAAGTATGGTACTACTGTAATTTTAAAGGATTGAATGGTGTGTATATATTCTATGAACTTACCAGCAGGGGTGACAGCCCCTTCCTGTACACCTCCTACATACCCAGGAAGGAATTTATGGCAGAAGTCAGGAATGAACATATACAAAACCACCTAGAAGAGAAAAAATGTATTAGGAGCAAAACCAGGTAAGACAAAACCCCCAAACACACCATCCCTGTGGTACACACACCACATGGGACACACAGCAGTTTCAGTTACGTAATGCATAAGCTGTTGCGAATAATTTAGAGTAGTAACACGCCCAAACTCTTAATCGTAAAGACATGTGTCATGTATGGTTGTCATCCTTTTTTGCTGAGGAGGCAGGACAGTTGGTAACTAGATTCAGGTCTTCATCTTTTTATTTTCAAGTTAATCTGTGTAACATGTAAATTATTTTCCAGTTTGAAAAAAAAAATTGGAGTAGTTTGGCAGGTTTGAAGATACTTTACAAATGTTATTTCATAAATCAACGCCCTTGTACTATCTGTCTATAGGAAATACCACCCCTTCTGCAGGGTTAGTTGATGATACATTTATTGTGCGTTAATTTAAAACAAACGGGTATTGCTTAGCTGTTATATAGTTGCTTTTTCTTAAAAACCACATCAAGGAACATGTCACACAAGGAACGTTTGTATATATTTCCTACATATTTATTTTTCAAGTGCATAAGATTCATTTGGCTTCCAAAAAGTCATGGAAAGTGAAAAACACCAGAGTAAATGCCAGTGCGACATTAATTTATACCTTCCTGTAAAAGGATTCATCGAAGAGTTGCCACTACATCTAGCTCACGATTCAATACCATACCTGCAAAGCCACCCAAAGGGTATAGATGCCCACAGCCCTATAGGTCAGTGTCGGAGTCTTGTTCCAGATGTCAGACAGATGTTTCTTCCCGGTGAGCAAGTCGGTGAGTGGATCGGTCAGAGAGCACTGGTACTGGTCACAGCACATTATGAAGTAATACACGATAAGCGGTGCAAACATGAGCAGGAAAAGGATGCTTGCCAAGGAAAACCAGTCCACCTCCCTGTAATCCAACACAGAGCATTTTTTTCCCAGCTTTTAGTTAGAACACGGGTTTGATTAAGTCAGGCAAGTTTTTCAGTGCACATTCGAGACTAACCGGATAAAAACTGAAAATGTTTTGAGGGCACATACATTTCTTTGCGTCAAACAGCCTTAAAAAACTTAGCATGTTACACACCTTCCCACAACTGTTGTAAAACTACACTAGTTGAGAGAGAAACAGCATAGATATAAAAATATCCCCTCCAAAAAGCAGATTATTATTACAGCCTTCCTGGTTTTGGTGGCAATCATGGGTACAACTGGTAGAGTGTTCAGTCAGAAGCAGTAACAGAATCAGAAGAACATTCTGGAAAGCTTGGCAACACAGACTGTGGACAGCCACTAGCTGAACTCGCTCCACCACACAGTCCGTAGTGACGAGCCACATAAACACCCTTGGCTGTTCCCAGCATAATAACCTTCTAAAACACTCTACTTGCACAAATCTACTTGCACAACTCCTTGAGAACAGGGGTACGAGTCATAAGAGAAGGGCAATGCACAACCTGTTAGTCACAGAGCCAAGTTTCAAAGGAATACGGAATCTACAAGAGTAAGTGTGAACCAATGTGAAATACAAGGACTCATTAGGGTCACCAGCTCCTCTTACCATGCTCTTCCCCACTGGACTTGAGATGTTCCGGTACCATTTTGGGTGCTTTTGTGTTTCCTTTCTTCAGAAGTTTTTTTCTCCTGATGGGCTGCCATTATGTCCTTTGTGAAAGAAAATATTCACGGTATTACTCCAGCTGGTTCTCAGTAATTCTTGTGTGGCTCTAAAGAAGAGAAACACAAATAAAAGTTATTAAAAACAATTATATAGCCTTCTGATTACAAGAAATTGGGGGGAGGAAGGAAAAAGTCCTTCCCCCCCAATTCCTTATGATCTTACTTTTAGCAAAACAGCTACACTACTACTAAGAATTTTACCAGGATAGAAAGGTTCTCATTCAGGAATCATCAGAACTGAAAATATTTAGGTCAGATGTAACCTTTGACATCATTCAGTCCAATCTCACTTGCCCTGCTGAGAGCAGGGACAATTTAGAGGAGGCTGCTTAGCGTCTTGCCCAGTTAAATTTCGAGTATGTCCAAGAATTCCACGTGATTTGTCAGTCTTGCTGAGAAAGCAGGTGTCTTTGCTAAGAGACCGAGAAAAGAAATCGTGGGCTGAGAATTGCCCATGATTGTTTAGTTTTGGTTTAGGCTCTTCAGCAGCCAACAGCCCAGCTACTTGGCAGAGCCCAGCACAGCAGCACCAGGGATTTTGTGCAAGACCCACTCATCCAGTTCATCATTAATCATACCAGATGACGTAAAAACTGGACTAACACGGGAAACGGGCTAAGATGAGACAGGCTGGCCTTCAACAGGTTGCATGCGGGATCCATGCTTCGTCCCTGTTTAAAGGCCAATAATTGCCACCAAGTTTTGCCTTTCTACAGAGAGATTTAAGCAACAGCTGCCTGCTTAGGACCATCCCCCTAAACAGATACACCCCAGTCGGCAGCCAGCTATGCTGGCAGTAATAACCTCTCACGTCCAGAACTAGTCCCACATCACTTAACACGTTAACATTTCCAGACCAAGACTCCCAGTACTCCTATTAGCAACTATTTCAATTTCTATAAATGCAAGCTTTCTGTTAACCCACTAAACACACACCAAAAATCACTTCCCTAAACCTCAGTCAGCTTCTTAACAAAGGCCTGAAGCAAAACTCACAGTTCAGATATCACCTCACAGAGGACTCCAGAGATGCACTCTTCCTCCAAGTCCAAAATTCAGGAGAACCACTGCTCATGCTGTGTTCAAGGAATACTAAGGCCAGCCACACAGTTCACTCAGAAGCTCTCCCCACCTGCCTGAGCCACATATCTGATGTAGAGGGAAGTTCCCATAAAGTCCTTTCAAGCAATTATAGTATTTATGATGCTTTTCATCAGCATGCCCTGGACTTACTGAGGAGAATCTTGATCAAGAAGTGTGTCAAAAAAACACTTTTAGATTCTGTCTTATAAAAATAAGGCAGATTTCTGCTCATGAGTATCTATTTTAACGGAAAACCCCTAGCTAACCTGCAGCATTCCGCGGAGCCCCGCGTTTTGCAGGGGAGAGGAGGCTGCCTCCCGGGAGGGGCTCAGCAGCGACGTGCGGGGAGGGAGGCCAGCACCTCCCCGCCCGTCAGCCCGCTAGTGCGAGACACGGTACCTCGGGGAGCACCACGGCGAGCGAGGG
>NW_010404559.1:557-1241 GCF_000710305.1 Buceros rhinoceros silvestris | reverse complement strand
CCAGGGTCTAACTGGGGGGTTTTAGGCTTTAATTTGGGTTAATTAAAAGCCTCGTTGTCCAAAGGAGCCTCGGCCTGAGCTAATTGGGGCGGGCGCTAACGAGGCGCTCGCTAACGAGGCGCCCCCGCTCCCCCCCCAGCGGCCTTTTTGGGTTGATTTAGACCCTTTTTGGGGCATTTTTAGGCCTTTTTTGGAACTTTTTGGGCCCTTTTTTAGGGGTGTCCCCCCCTTCACCCACCTCCCTCAATTAAACCCCCAAATTTCCTCATTTCTCATTTCTTTGGGGTGATTTCTTGGCTTTTTGGGGCTATTTATGACTTTTGGGGCATTATTTATAATTTTTTTGCTTTATTGACCAATTTTTATCTCCGTTTCTCACTCTTTTGGGGCCACTTATTATTTTTTTGTCGTTTATTTATCACCTTTTTGGCTTTATCCCTTTTTTACCTTCAATTCTCTCTTTTTTGGGGTCATTTTGGAACTTTTTGGGGGTTATTTACGAACTTTTTGGTGCCGCCGTCGCGGTTTCACCCCTTTTTCCCCCCTTTCACCCATTTTTTTGCGTTTTTCTCCTCCAGGATTTCTCCCGGGATCCGCAGCCACCCCTGCTGCCGGTAAGAGCCTTCGCTCCCTTCCTCTTCCTCGCAACTCCCCAAAATCCCCATTTCCCCCCCCGCCCCCGAA
>NW_010404559.1:0-293 GCF_000710305.1 Buceros rhinoceros silvestris | reverse complement strand
TAGTGTTAATTAAGATAAGGGGGGGGCGGGTCACGATGGCCCCACTCGGGGTTTTCCCCCCATTTTTCCCCCCTCCCTGCTAGGAAAATTAATTAACGAAGTTCTAATAACGGGGATGATTTGGCTTTAACCGCCCCCTAATTAAGCAGCCGCTTCGTTTAATGACTTGACTAATTGCTCGGGGCTTGGGGAAGCCCCAACCCCATCCCCCGCAGTGTTGTTTGGGGGCAATTTCACCCTTTTTTGGTCCTATTTGGGGACTCTTTGGCCCCGCTGGAGGGTTTTTGGCCCCG
>NW_010404558.1:3390-4654 GCF_000710305.1 Buceros rhinoceros silvestris | reverse complement strand
GCTCGCCCCGGCTCTCCCGGCGAGACGAGCCCCTCGCGGGGAGGGGGCAGCCGGGACACCCTCACAGCCCCCTCAGCTCGGCGAACTTTCTTCCTCCCTTCCTTTCCAACTCATTTTTCTTTCTCTCTTTCCCGCTTCTCAATCCATCTTGTCTTCCTTCTTTCTCTTTTTCCGTTTCTGCCCCTGTTTCTCGCCCCTGTCCTAAATAACGTGGAGCGAAAGCGTGGCCGAGCCCGGCCGAGCCGTTATGACCAGATTACGCACCAATTTCGGGAAAGGCAGACGCTCCCAGGGAGGCGGAGGGGCCCCTGCGGACCCCCAGCCCCTCGGGATCCCGCGCTAACCCGCGTTCGTGCGGGTTGTCACGGATGTCCTAAAAACCGTCTTTTATCCGCGCGGGGAAAATACAAATTATAGGAATCATCTAAACAGCTCCTGGGACTCTTTCGTTGTTGTTGTCTTCAGCAAACGTTAAGCGAAAAAAAAAAAAATCCACAGGAGGAAAAGAAAAAAGGAGGGGTGTGTGTGTGAAATGAACATTTTCTCCCTTATAGGAACTTGCCCCTTGGCTGGATGAGGCTGTAAATCTCACGGCCCTGCCCCGGGTGCGCTGTGCGGCCGTGGATGCCCCCGCGGCAACCCACACAGAAGAGAAATCGGTGTGCGGGGAAGTGCCAGCGGTAGGAGTGGGCAGCACGCCCCGGCCGTGCCCTGCTGCCCGCCGAGCAGCCTGGGCCTTCCAGGGTACTTTCCCGGAGAGTTTTTCCACGCAAAGAGGTGGGAAACGGGCATGAGTATTTGGGTGCGAATGGATGGTGTTGGCGATCGGTTTGGTGAGCCCGATATACAGCCCTACATACAGCGCTGTGGATTTATACCTGTTCCGTGTATATTACACGTTCATGCCGGATACGTGCTTCTCTGTTTTATCTCGGTGGAGAAGTGGTTGTGGGCACTAAGAATCCTGCATTCACGGATTTCAGAAATTGTTAGGAGCTCTTTTAATGCCTGACTGGTTCGTTGGGGTTTGGCTTTGGTTTTTTGGTTTGGTGGTTTTTTTGTTTTTGTTTGCTTGTTTGTTTGTTTTTTGAGACAAGGGTGCGTGTTACCTGCTGCGATGAGAGTCCGCAAGCTGCCAGCACCGAGGTTATGGGGTTAATGCCTTTGCAAGCACATTTTGGGTACTATCCGCTCCGAAATCGTTCGTTTCCAACGAATAATTCTTTTCAGGGGAAAGGAACGCTCAAACCTTCGAGCAAAACCC
>NW_010404558.1:1725-3131 GCF_000710305.1 Buceros rhinoceros silvestris | reverse complement strand
GCCTATTTTCTGTCATTAATAACTCGTTTCTTTAAGAAAAAAAAAAAATCTCGTTTGGATCCAAGATTGTTTTTTATGATTCAGTTGGACAAGACGGAACACATGTTAGTTTAAGCAGGTTCATGAAATAGCTGTAAATCAAATAAAGTTTACGAGTTTAGCAGGAAATACTGAAAACATGAAGAAAAAAAAAAAAAACTCCGCCGAGGCAGAGACCAGCAGGCTCAAATAGTCGGTGGAGTTTTGTCCTGCTCTGTGTTTCTCTCTGTTCTCCCGTGCATCTTGCCGATTAAAGGCCTCAAGACCCCGTGTTGGCGCCAAGTGGCATGTTATTAATCAGTTATCCCGAGGTTCAGTCCACATAAGAGAGAAATTTAATCACCAGAAACCAGACCCGACATAAAAGAGAAATCTAAAATCAATTCCCGCCCGTCGCCCCCCGCCCCTTCCCCACCTCCGAAGTGATCAGAACGAGCAGAAGCAATCAAGAGCTCGCTCCCTCTCCCGCTTAATTGCAGCGGGAGAACCGCAAAATTCTCTGAGCTTTACCCCGAACAGCATTTGGAAAGGGAAAAAAAAAAGAATAAAAAAAAAAAGGAAAAAAGAAAAAAAAAGAAAAAAGAAAAAAAAAGGAAAAAAAATGAAAAAAAAGGAAAAAAACCCAGAGGTTAAGATACCATATTTACTGCATGTCCACTTGCCTACACAGGTGCTCCAGGAATGAGGTGTTGAGATAGCAATTGGGGTTATCATGAGCAGAAAAGCAGAGCAGAGGAGCTGTTGCTCCTGTGGAAAGTTCTCCCAGCTCCACTTTATAATAGAACGGGGAGGGGGGAGAATCACATTCATCGCTGTTAAAATGATCTTTGAAGGCTCCCAGTGCTCGTGGAGGAGGGGTCCCCCCCTACCCCAGAGACCGGTCGGAGTATCCAGCCCCCCGGTCTCTGCATCTTTCTCCCAGCCCACGTTCCACTTGGGGACGGGAATACTGGGGGGCTCTCTCCCAAAAACTGTGTGTCCCCGCCCCCCGGGAACTGAGCGCTTTCTTGGGGCATTTTTCGACCCCCGGCAGTGCCTCCCCTTTCCTCCAAGGCCTTTTGGGTGGGAATACCCAGGTTTGAGTCAGGAGGAGAAATCCTTGGCTCTTCTCGCCGCTTCCGGGACAGGGCAGCGGGGATGGACCCCTCCTCCAGGAAAGGGACCGGGGTGGCGGCAGGGGAGAAGGGACCAAAATATTCCACTCACTCCTCCAAAAGCCTATTTGTCACCCGGGAAAAGTGGAGGCCTGTCGCGGGAGGCACCCAGGGTCGAACCTGCAGCCTTCACGCGTGTTTTGCGCGGGAGCACCCCACTCCGCTGCGTTTCCTCCCGGCTGGCGGGGACGGTGGGGGTAGGGGGGGGGGGGG
>NW_010404558.1:1070-1598 GCF_000710305.1 Buceros rhinoceros silvestris | reverse complement strand
GTGGGGGGGGGCGGTGTTCACGGTTGGCCCTCGGCTGCGGCTCGGAGCCATGAAGGGCACCGGGGGAGGTGGGAGGCGGACGGCCACCCCGGGGCTATATTTGGAAAAGAATTTGGAAACCCTTCCAACAAATCTGTGCGAAAGGCACCAGCCCCATGGCAGAGGCTCCCCTTGCCCCTGAGTCCCCCCACCAAGGACAGCCCCGATGCCATCGTCCTGCTCCCCACCCGCCTGTTTATTCCTTGAAAACGACTCAAGAAAAAACTCGGGTGCAAACCTTTGCCTGCCCAAGCCCGAAGAGAGGCAGCTTCACCCCGATCTATCCCCACCCGCGGCAGCCAAGGTTTGGCTCCCCCCGCCCCGTGGGTCAAAGCTTCGTGGAAGAGGCCCTATTTTGTCTGTACCAGCCAGAAAAAAAAAAAAAATAGCAGGCCATGTCCTATAGGTCTGGACCTAGTGGGGACGAAGGGCGAGGGAGAGTCACTGCCTCTCCACCCTCCTCCCACCTGACCCAACCTGCTTGGGTTA
>NW_010404558.1:512-902 GCF_000710305.1 Buceros rhinoceros silvestris | reverse complement strand
AACCATATTTCCCACCCCCCCACCCCCCAATTTTTCTCTCCACCAACACCCCCTCAAAAACCTAGAAAGCATTGATTTGATTTGGGTTGCCTGATGGATTTTCTTTTCCCCCCTCCACGCTCTCTCTGATCGTTTTCCTACAGCCCAAATAGACTGGAAACCACAGGGAAAATAATCAAAGTGCAGCATGTATTCCCACAGTAGGAATGCATGTTAGCACTCTCTCCACGTCTTGATCCTCCGGTTGCGTGTGGGTATCCATGCAGAGATGCCTTCAGACACAGATGCGCAGATGCAGAAGGCGTTTGGGCGTCCAAAACACACCCGTACCCACGGGTGTGTCAGCCCACGCCCTCGGGGTGAGGTTGGCCACGCGAATTTGAATATTTC
>NW_010404558.1:0-345 GCF_000710305.1 Buceros rhinoceros silvestris | reverse complement strand
CACGGGAAGATACATGCACGAATAGGCATAGAGCCAGCTTCTATCCACTCGCATCCATTTATTTGTCTGCAGCCCGTGGGTTCATGCTAACAGAGCCGCGGGCACGGCTCCCACCCGTGCCTGTGGGTCCTTCTTCCCCACTCAGGCCATCAGCGTTGCCCTAATCACTCTCCGGCTTTTCCGCCGTCTGGCCGAGCCCCCTCTTGGCATGATGCCGGGGGAAAGGATGGAAAATGAGAGGGAAAGGCGAGATTTTGGGGAAGGAGCAGGGCCCTGCGGATGGAGGGCCCCCCGCCCCGCGCAGGCTGGGGGAAGGGGAGCGGGTGGGCTGCGGGCTAGGAGCAA
>NW_010404557.1:0-16749 GCF_000710305.1 Buceros rhinoceros silvestris | reverse complement strand
CTCGCCTTCCCAAAACCCTCAATACCTCACTATTTTCCTTTGTATCATATATATATCGGTTTGTGGTGTTATTAAAGTTTGTTTCAGTTTTCCAAAAAGCATTTTAGAGGTCTCACGAGTTCTTTTCTCCCTTCCCCTATCTCTGGTGGGATAGGGGAGGGCATTATCGTCATTGGACCTTGGTTTTTACCTCGGCCAAACTGGTGACATCCATCTAGCACCACAAATAAACAAAAAAACCGCTGAATTGTTTTCTTTTTTTTTTTTTTAATAGAAACGGCCATGTTTGTGGGATAGCAGTTACAGAAACTGGGAACTGAGGAAGAGATTAAATAAGCAGATTCTTCTCATTGTTTTCATTTGGATAACTCCAACAGCTAGTAAGTCTCTATTTAAAGATAATTTTCAAAGACACAGTTATGGTATAAAAATGATGGGTGGCGCTCTAGTATCCAGGCAACAACCTGGATTCAAGCAGTACCAAATAAGTTCCCTTTTTATCACAGATTTTCTCGTGTGACTGTGTGCAAGTTATCAGTGTTTCTCAGTACCTAATGTATAAAAAAAACAACATAAGCACTGGGATGAGGTAAATATAGTAAGAAATAGAGGAAAAAGCCAGAGAGAAGCTGATGGCTGTGCAGCATATAACTATCACCAGCGTCTTTAAAAAACTTTTTTTTTAGATGAAATTTATCCTTTGAGCACAATAAAAATGTGTTACCTTAACAGACATTACTAAACCTTATAATATAAAACAAATATACTTATGATCTGCATACAGACACTAATAAACTATGTATCCATAAAAATCTGAATGACTGACATAACACAAAAACTGTTTAACATTTAAACTACAGAATGTTAAAACTTAAATTGCCAATGGAGTGACAAAATTAGCCTCTATTCATCTGAAATTAGATATTACTGGTCTCTATAGAGCTGCTTTTCTTCTCAAATTAATTTCTGTGAACTAACATGAATAGACCTAACAATGAAACATGACAAATTCAGCTCTATTTCCTCCTTCTGTTGATCCAATCCCTTGTTTATGGACTCCCTGAGCTCTGAAAAAGTGTGGCCTCATTATGGTGTTACATGCCTAAGGAAAAAAGGCAGCCTCGGGTCTCAGACCCTGGGTGTACTTCAGTTCTGTTATAAAGCTACTTCTCTTTTCTTCAATTAGTATTCCTGACACAAGAAATATATTACGAAAATATATATAAATTCACAAGAATTTTATTCAAGATACTTATATAAAAGTACGAAAGGAGCCTTCTGCCATTGACTGCAGATAACAACTAAATACAAATGATCATTTGAAAAGATAGTCTCTGTATAAGTACTTCAGTGCTTTGTTGAAGCTTGAGGAAAGCGATCTATCCTGCAGCTTGTCAGAACACCAGCGAATACTGATACGAGCATTTCTGTTCATTTAAACAGCATAAATGAATAAACATGTGAAGGGAATGAGCTGATCTGAAGAAAATGGTGCATTATTCATGCAGATTACAACACTTATGCCTTGGATAAATTGAAACCTAAAGTGCAAATCTAGGACGCTGAGAATTTTCAATCATGCTGAGTTATATTTAAATTCAATCTATCCCAGAAATTCTGAATTCATTTCATGTTTTCACATCAGCACAGAAGCATTTCATACTGTAAAGCTTCCTTTCACTGGCTGCACTTTGGGAAATATAAATTATACATGTAGCAGTTTTTGCGAATGAATTGTCAAAATGCTGCGTGGGTTTAACTTGAGATGTAGTGGACATGAAATTAAGTGACATGTATAGTGCTGATGACTAGTTTAACTCCATCTGACATGCTCCTGAAGAAAATTATGTAAATCAAAACAAAACTGAAAAATAAGCAAGTTTTCCAAGTAAGAAAAAAGGTTGCATTTGCAATTTTATTTTCTTTAATGAAACATTCATGTGGCACCATTTCTGGTACGCTCTATTAACTCTACACTGTGAAAGGAAGACAATAATTTCTAGAACACAATACTTGGGTTTTTGTAATCCATGTAGTTCTAATCTCACAACAATTCTTCTGTTCAAAATATGAAAGTCATGCTGAACTATTAGCCTAAGCCACTGAGAAAGCTAACTGGTATTTGCAAAGTGTAACATCTTCTTTTCTGTTTTGCATAATCAGCCCTTTATAACTATACTTTTCCCAAAGTTACCTAAAAACTTAATCCGCTAACTTGACTTAGACTGAATTACCCAAGGAACACATGTCTGGAAAAAATAAAGAGAACAGATACAGCTACTGTCTTGAACACTTAAGAAATAGGAAACAGCAAATCTTTTTCTTACACTAAATGCATCGCAGTTTGCAATCAATGTCACGGGCCTTTGATTTCTGCTGTTCGTTCCAGGATATGCATGTGTAGCACAGCAGAGCAGAGACACCCAGCAAGCTTAGATGCAGCATAAGGTACTTTAGCATAACATTGTACTGCACTAGCTATTTGCTGTCACATAAACGATCGCTAATTCTTTAAGAAGAGGGAGAACATGTGTCTATGCTGTGTTTTTTCCACTGAACAAGTCAATGTAATTGCCATTAGGAAATGATCCTGCCTGTGAAAAAGCTTCAGATACATCCAAAAAGGACTATTATCAGACTGAAAATTGGTTTTGGCTTTTGAGATTTTCCAGCCCTTAGAGAGGAAAGCAGTTGCAGCTGAGAAGTTATCTCATGCGCTACTGCACTGTCCTTCAGAGGAGTGAACAAGAACTGTGAAAAGAGCATGAGTAAGACTGGGGTCCTGAGGCTGTAAAGGATTCAAACCCCACTCCAGAGGATTCTGCACATGAATTTGGTTACAGTGGTCTCCCAAAGAAGAGTGTTAGGCAAAAGGCCTGAAAAATAGAAAATATTTTCTGGTTCCAGAAGAGTGAGGTAGGCAATAGCCAAATTTAAACACTTTGCAGTGGTTTTGAGTCGCTCATGGTTTCAGTGACATGAACAGGCAACTCTGAATTTCTCTTGCACAGACAACGTCTATACAACTGAGACCCATTTCTGAACCTATTCCAGATCTGAAAGGATATAATGAAAATATAATGCCAATTTTGCTTTCTAAGCAATTCCTATGACGAATTTACCCTGGCTGAAGCAACAGCAAATAGAGTACCAGCTGATCCAAGGTTGAAGGCTTTACAGCTTCCTCACCTCCAAAGAAAAACACATACAGTGGTAATATGATTACAGAACTTCCAGCAGCTAGCACAGCATTCATTCAAGCACATTATTGGCAGTAGCTGCTCAAACAAGCACTCACCTCACTGTGCTCACCATATCACAGCAATTGAAGGAGTGAGAAATTATGTCAACGAAATCAGCCTTTCCTGAAAACTTGCACAGTGTGCTTCCGTGTCAATCCAGCTACTTGCTGAGCAATTAAAGTTGCCAGCTTGACAAACTGCTTAAAGGTGACTTAAATATACCAAGGTTATTTGATCATTGGAAAGAAAATATTCTAATAGTCTGGATATTATCACGATAGCACTTAAAACACCAACCTGCCAAATTACTAGGCATTTCACCAAGTTATCACCCATCCTAAAAGAGGTGAAGATGACAGCTGTAAAATGCTCAGACAAGGCTCTTATGATAATTGGTCTGACACAATTTAATTATGCATATACATATAAGTCTACCCTGCATACAGTTCAACAAAACAGAAGAGAACAAAGTCTAATAAAGCAGAGGGTTAGCAGCTTCTCTCAAGACATTTTCTCTAAGGCCATTTCTCTTTGTTTCACTTGATTGGGTATCTTTGTCATCTTCCTGTCTTAGAAAAGATTTATACTTGTTGGCCTGCTGTCCCAACATGTAAAGGATTACAATCTAAAGCACCTCATGATTATATAGATAAATTACACAATAAAAAATAAATGCACTTGAATGGATTAGAACTTCCAGTAATAATACTAAATCTCATTTGATAGAGAGCCACCTACAAGAAAAGAAATGGAGGGCATAAAAATGCACCACATCATTACCCGAAAGACATGGGTTAAGTTGGTAAGAAAATAGTTTGATTGCTGCATCTTTTTAAAACAAATAGCTTTATGAAAATACTTATTATGAACATGCAGATCATTACATTTTTGTAAATTCTGGGTACAAAACATTCCTTTGCCATTTATTACATCACCTAAGTCTAATTTACAACTGACACATCCCCACACAAGAAGGAAAATATAAAGCCACAGACATATGGTAGAAAAACAAATACTTGAAAACTTTCATATTCTTCTACATTTGCACATTCCGATTTTGTAATCATAATGCATGTATGGCTCTATAATTTCTTAATCCTGATTTCTCATTCTACCCATATAACTATATTGACATATTCCAATATTATTTGAAATCACGATGTCAGGTTTGATGCAGCTTCCTTACTAACCTAATTTTAGATCAGAAAAAGCTGTTTATCAGTTATTTCTCACAAATGTGGTGGAATTTTAAAATACCATTGTCCTCTGAGATCATATAGTGCCAATATAGTTCCAAGCCCATCAGCATAGCTGCTCATTAATATCATCTGAAGATCTGGCCCTTACATCAGTTGTGAAACTCAGTAGATCTAAATTTATGCCTCTTTGTTGTTCATGGCCCTCACATGTCCTGGCTGCCATGATCCTACTGGACTAGAACAACAAAGTTTCATGCAAAACATTCATATGCTACTCCTCAATCAGTTCACCACTATAGAGATTCAAGAATAATGGCCACAACAGAAAAATGGCAATACCTTCATTGACAGTTTCAGTAGCCAGCACGTTACATAGTTAGATCCGTCAGATGATTTAGAAACCTCAAGCCAGTCCTGAAGGTATTTTTAATGCAAAAATGAATCCTCTAACTACAATGGGATTAGAAATCTGAAAGTAAATAAAATAAATCAAATTAGAAATCCCTCCCTCTTACCTCTTTTTCCAAGTCTCCAAAATAGGCAATTGGATTAGTTTGACCGAAAATTTAAACTGAGAATTCTATCAGCTCTTCTGAGTCTGAACCATTTTTCATTATAATTAAAATAAAAACACCTCTCGAAACAGCTATATTGTAAAGAAACTGAAAGTTAAACAAGTTGAGAAAACAACTCAGCAGAACCACCCTCTTTCAGAAAAAGCCTTTGGTTCTTATGAATGTTATCTGATGATAAAGTATTTGCCATAGAATTTTATTTGACAGGAATTTTCTGTAACACGGTTTTGCCATTGCGGTTGAATATCTGGAATGACGGGAATGCGAAATGAAAATCTTGTAAGATATCTTGTAAGATACCATAGGGATCAGTTACTTTCTAATTGTCAGGTGATGATATCCTACATGTTGGGTTTTTTTAAATGTAGGCACATATGAATCACTTAAACATTTAGGTCTAAGATCCTCTGTAGATCTAGAAAAAGAACTGGCTGCCAGTATTGCATGCTGGCTAGCTATGCTGAGTGCATCCAGCATTATCAACATTCTTCTGCTTCAGCAAATTACTTTATTAAATTTTCCTGGCAAGAATTTACTCTGTATGAAAAATGGAGGTACTTGATGCACTTCCAAAATGTTAACTAACTAAATGGCACGTTCTTTCTGTTTCTCTAAAAGATTTCAAAGGACAAAGACACAGCGTGGATCTTGAGGTAGAAAAACTAGCAGAATTTTTCACTAGACTGTCTTTGTTGAGTAAAACGCAGTACAGCAGATTATTTCAGAGACTGAACACACCACCTCATTTGTCAGATGAAGACATAGGGTTGGCCTGTGTGGCTTGGAGAAGAGGAAAAGGTGTGAATCATCCACTGGTAATATATGACAGTTAACAAATCCTCATCACGTTAGTATTTTTTACAAAATACTGTGCAAATATTTCCAAGTTCCAATTCCATTGGCTATATTTCTCTCAGAGTCTCTTTGGGGGCTGTCGTTGCTCTTTCAGTGTAATAGCAATAAAAAGATCAGCAAAGTGTGCCAATGAACTAATGCACAAATGCCCACCAGACATGCCTGTACTTTAGTAGACTGAGGTGCTGTTACCTTCTCATACTACAGGCAGAGATAAATTATAACTTGAAACACTGGTGGGAAGGTCTGAGATTTAAATTTCTTTTAAACAGAATTTGAAAGCATGTAAAACACAAATCTCATTCCAACACTGCCTATAATAACAAAACTGCACAGTAGTAGCTTTAACAATCTTTGTTAATGTAATTATCTAAGCTGAAGCTGAAAGGTCCAACCTTGAAAACCGTGTGCAGGCTAATCAGGTAAATCAGAACAGAAAGTTTTAGCAGAAAAATTTTCAGTTAATCTTGTGTACGCTCGTACATTACACCGACATCCAAAGCAACTACAGCCTCAGAGTTCAGGATTCTGACTTCTCTAAATACTTGTTTTTGCATGGTTTCTCCTGTACAGATGGTAAGTGGGAAGGTAATGAAGAAAGTAATGTTTGATATATCTATCATATATGATTGAGGAAAAAAGGTAATCAACCAGGACAAATTTACATATGCATACAGATGATTGACTTGAGTAGATCGACTACAGAGATGTACAAACTGCATCACACACACAGAAAACTAGTTTCAGGAATTCAAAGTGACAGCTTCCTTTTCTGGATTTTTGAAAACAAGATCTGGTAATTAGTCTGAGATCTAATCAGTTACAAAGTTCCTCTAAAAATAGAGTTAATCAGCGCTTCAAATTTCCACTTCACAGGAATCAAAGGCATTTCAAAATCTGACCTCATTCAAATTCAGAACAAATCTGAGTACTCTCAATATTTCCTATGAAATACAATAAAAAAACTGTATTAAAAATGGTATTTTTTTCATGTTTATGTTTATTATTTTTAAATTACTCTATTACAGGTGCATACTACATATGTTATTGGATGTTGTCAATGCATAATATGATTTATATTATCTCAAGTTGCATATTACATCATGGCATACCAAATAGTCCAGTATTTTTATAGTATTTTTATATTAATTTCATTTTAAAGCAAAAGCAGTTTACATTGTTTATAATGGAACAGCTTATTTTCTAACTCAGGGCTGCCTAGCATTTTAAGAACTGTGGCTCAATATGAGGTTTGGGTCTCCTAAAACCCAAATTTATCTTTTTCCGGAGATGGATAAGCTCAGCAGTAGTTTGCAGAACTAGATGCTCAGCATAGCTGTATCAAAATTACACAGACCTGAAACATATACACCCTTCAGGCCAGACAGTTCACAGGGCAGCAGTTCAGTAACCTTGCTGTAAATCAGATGGGTATTCACTCATGCTGCAATGAGACAGTACGGTACTTTGATGCAAAATTCATTGTTTTACTTCCAGTGCCTAATAGCATTATGAAGAAAACAAGCTTTTGATCTTTCTGAATATTCCCTAGACGCACTTTTCTTTGAATATCCTAGTCTTCATAGAATTATCTGTTACTTTGTCAGATGTTCTTTATTAATCAGCCCTTGCACCCACAGACAAAGAAAAGACTAGAGATCTTTCTCATGGTTGAAATATATGCATAATGAATAACCAGAGATGTACATGGAATTAATTTATATCATCAGATCAGGCAAGCTCTTAGCTCTTCCCAAGATCTTGATCCCTTGATTACTTATACTGCATGTATCTGCTCAGGCTCTCATGTGGACCAAATGGACTAGCTCCTCTAAGACAAAGCTTAGCTGCAATCCAGAGGTAATGTTTTTCAAGAACTTCAACCTAAATATAGTACAGACAAGATAACACCAGGGCTGGCTCTTTCCTCTTCCACAGTCCCCCCCTGCTATTTCAATAGGCTCATCCTCAGTAGGCCTTTACTCTCAAACATGTCTCTACTACCCTCACTGTGGTGGGTTGTCCCTAGCTGGACTCCAGGTGCCCACCGAAGCTGGACAAAGCAGAGAAAAATATAGTGAAAGGCTTGTGGGTTGAGATAAGTTCAGGGAGAGATCACTCACCAATTACCATCACTGGTGAAACAGAAGCGACTTGGGGTAATCAGTTTAATTTATTACCAATCAAATCAGAGGAGGAACATAGAAATTAAACTAAATCTTAAAAACACCTTCCTGCCCCCAACCCCCTCCTTCTTCCTGGGCTTAACTTTGTTCATTGCACATAGTTTCTGCCATTCCTTCCTTCTCAGGGGGAGTATTCCTCACATTCTTTCCCTGCTCCACCACTGTATCCCTCCCACAGGAAAAAGTCCTCCATGAAGTTCTCCAGTGTGAGTTCTTCACCATGGACTGCAGGGGAATCTCTGCTTCAGTGCCTGAATCTCATCCTCCCATTGTTACTCTCCCATATTCTCACTCCTCTCTCTGGTTCCAGCTGTGCAATTTTCTTTTCCCCCTTCTTAAATACATTATGACAGAGGTGCTATCACCATCGCTGATGGGCTCAGCCTTGAGCAGTAGTGGGTCTATCTTGGAGCTGGCTGGCATTGGCTCTAGCAAGCACAGGGCAAGCTTCTAGCAGTTTCTCACAGAAGCCACCCCTGTAGCCCCTCTGCTATCAAACTCTTGTCACACGAACCCAATACATTCACATATCATGCTCCATGCGTGAAATACATAATCCTGGTATCACCTCATAAAAACGCCACTCTAGCAGCCCCAACACAACCCTTACAAGACTGCAGACACTTTCTGCAGAAAAAGCACAAGCTATAAATTTATGTCCTCACAGGGATACCAGGTGCAGTCAGTGAGACCCAGCCTGAGTATTCTTCTATGTGGATGTAGATAGTCCTGTCTAATGGAAACAATCATTAACACGCTACTTTGTCTTGAAGGACATGGAGTTTCTTCCAGAGATATTAACTTTTACTCACCTGTCATTGTGTTATCTACTCAAAACCTGAATTTTCCTCCTCTGGTATGAAGAGTTTGATTTTGCAGCTGTAGTTGGAACTCAGAGATGCTCTGTTCTGGCAAATCGGTGTTTGAATGGTAGCTACTAGAAGACTGTGGTCTCTACTGGGAAATAGGGCATTTTCTGCGAAAGGGAATAGTAATTGTAACATTAACAGAGAAGAGTGGGTCTTGTACAGAAATATATAGGTAGGTTATGTTATATATCATTAAAATAAGGGAGGCTTTTCTGCATATTGTTTCAATGAGAGGGAGGTAGAAAAAGAAGAACGAAACTCTAGAAGTACAAAGGAAAGGTAATACCAAAATGCAGTTATAAAAGCATTCAGGCTGCAATTCCATGCTAAAAAACATGCCTTGTTTCTGCTGCCCCCAGCTGCTCATTCCTATCTGCATCTTTGTTATGTACACAGCATGGCTTCAAAAACGCAACTCGAGAGGGCAAGCAATTGTACAGAAGGGCAAAAACCTTTGAAAGGGTTTTACCAGCAAACAGTGACCCTCTAAGACTATGATCTCATAGGATTACCATAAGAAGTTGGTTTTGGGTTTGTTTTTTTTTTAGTGTTGACTGTAATTCTTGAAAGGAATTTATTTTCTCATGCATTAGGAAACAGTCATGTTTTGGTTTTGGGGGCATTTTTAATTATTTGTCAATAAATGGGGGGCTTGCCCTTAAGAGATATGATTTCACACTTTTCCTGACAGAGGCAACCTGATTTTTGCTTCAAAATAAGGTAACAGCTGATACTGTTTGATGCATAAACTTTTTATTTTCTGGCTTTTGCACATCTGCAAACTTTATTTGCCTCACAGTGTAGTGTGTTTTATGAATGCACTAACTGCACTTTAGCTATAAGAGATGATCTTCAATGTTTCATTAGGGCAACAGAGGTTCGGCATCATCTTTAATGAATAACTTTGTTGATTACAATTTTCAGCACAATCTGTTAATAACTTCATGCAGAGCATAATCAGTAAAGCTATACATAAAAAAATAAATACAAAAACTACTTTTATGGGTAATTTCAAAGCGAACAAGAGGAGCAGCTCTTTTTTTTTCTAGATATGTCCATATTAGATAGATAGATAGATAGATATGCTCCTGAGCTGGTTCAGCTCTATGTGACCAAAGCACCATCCCAAAAACAGAAGCATTGTGCAGACATCTGAACTGAAGCTATATTTGTAATTCCAGAACTGGAAGAATTATATGGCTCTGTTCTAAGTGCTACACAGCCATTAGTGACAGCCAGAGCATATTCATTTGCTGTGAATGAGTATTTACACGGCTGTGAACAGCCAAGCGTCTAACCAGAAGAAAGTGAACGAAATCCAGAAGGTTCCTCCCTCTTTTAATGTTCCTTGGCACAGCTTCCTGAAAACACTGGGTAAATATAATAGTAATTTTATACCTAAGAATGCTAGCCTTTATATAAGTATCCTAGAAAGAGCTGAATGGAAAGGAATAGTAATATATATCAAGAAAGTTGTTCAGCTAAAAAAGGGACTGTTCCTGTCATTATCAGAAATTGTTTTTAATTGAAACAGGAAATAATCATGTACCAATAGCATTGGTGTTCTTGTTACAACAGTTTTTGTACTTCAGTGGAAGCCCAGTACAATGCACAATAAACTATGTTTGCATTATAACATACTATTTCCCCTTGGATATATTTGATTAGTTGATTGATTGGCTTAAACTCACTGTGCCATGATCCAACATGCACTTCCAAACAGCCTTCAAGAGGGAGAGCTACCTAGAGCCAAATTAGTTCTGGGACAACACAAGTAGTGGGTAAACATATTAAGGTAATTACTGGTGAAATATCATTTAATAGGAAATACATTCCCAGAAAGACAGGAAAGTTTTGGTAGTGGTTCTAATCTAGCAGAGAAAACCTTCTGGTGCTCTGACCACTCACTTGAATTTTAATCAATGTTAAAAGGTTGCTGTTGATGTTTCTAGTTTTTATGATTCTGAAGGAAAATGTTTGGGACATCTTATATTCCTTGAATATGCACAGAAAGATGAGCAATCACAGTAATTTTTAAATCCTGAAAATGGGCTGCAGCACTGAGTTGCTCGCAGTCATTGAAGCTCTGAGATACTGGCTGGATTCCAAAGCAACTCAAGTGCCAAAAGACCAAGTGGAATTGTTTTCAGATTATTATTAAACTCAGAAAGCATTCACAGAATTTACGCTTCATGATCAACAGTGACTCTTCCTCCCCTGTTAATGCAAAAGCTAAAAGCAGGGATCCGATGCATAACTGGCTGAAAACTGGCATATGACATAACTGGCTGAAAATTCAATTTACTAAAAAACGCGTTTACTTAAAAATAAAAAAACAAACAATAAATGACAAAAGCCCATAGCAGGTTAGATCCTTTCTGGATCTAATATGAAAAAGCTGAGGAATGGCAAAGGATGAAGCAGAATATTGTTCTCGGTGACCATGAAAGAAGCCTGAAAATCCTGTAAGTGCTTTAGTGGTCAAGTAGCTTCCAAATACTATTTTGGCAACTACACAAGGATTTCACCTGTTCCCATTATAGCAACTTTACTGAGCTCTGGAACAACAGAGCACAATAAAACATTTTAAGGAGATTTAAGAAAAACAGCAGAAAGTTATATAAATTGGCAACTATTGTTACGTGGTATTTTTATAGTTGAGCTCTTCTGAAGTTTACGCTGAACACCATATGCAGCTACAAATGCATGCTATTTTGGCAGTAATACATTTGTCAGTGACAGGGTGAAGAAGAGTCATGCTATCTCAAAAGACCTGCATAAAAAATTGTATAAATCAATCAGAAAGTAAGTCAGATAAGCAAGCAAGCAAACAAACAAACAAACAAACAAAAAAGAAAAGAGAAAATCCTTGGAAAATGGGTAACCTGGTAATATTTCTGGCTTAGGCTAAGCTCCCAAGTAATTTTAGACAAATAACTGGATAGACTACACTTGTAATTTACAATGTATTTAGACTATATTGTAATGCTACCAATAAAATTGAAACATCTACTGTCTGAAAGATAATCAATGAGATATATCTCATAAATCAACTGAAGTTTTACGAGAAAGACTCTTCTGTTTTACAGGATCCAGTAATCATACTTGGATTGACCTCTAAATTAATTCTAATTTTCTTAGAAATGCTTTTTCAGATTCCCAGAAGCAATATTCCAAGCCTACAAAAAGCATGCTCTCAAATGAAAAATCTGATCTGGATATGTACAGATGTTTCTAGAGCCTTTCAGAATACTCATGTAATGTCCCGAGAATTTAATGTAAACTGAGGCAAAGATTTCTGTTACCCATCAGTCAAGATCTGGCAAGTAGGTAGAAGGACAACAAATAAGTTATAAATTGTTATATGGACTAGTACTGCTACTTCTACTTCCAATAAAATGTACGAGGTTGAATAAAGGATATTAGAGGCAAAGGCATGGCAGAGAAGGGAAAGAATATCGTAGTACCCCATGTAATTGCTATTGCTGTATTCTATTTTTCCATGTCTTCAGGTAAGCTTATCTTCAACCACTACAGAAAAGAAGTTTGATTATGAAACACCAGCAGTCCAACTTCAAATTCCATTTGTTGCGTTCATAAAAGAAAAGATATTATTCCATTCAAAGCTGCAAACAGCAGTCCTTGTCAGCGTTACCGAAATAACAGGAAGAACGCAAAACATCAAATAGATGCATTTCGGAATGGGGAAACTGCTTATTCCCTGATTTCAACAGATTTGGCTGTATAGGTATGATCATTATATTTGATAGATTCAGGGGAGTTTAAACCTTGTCTTAAGATTCAAACATCAGGAATCATACGTATCTGAAATTTCAGCTTTAAGTTAATTTCAGCTCTTCTTCTTAAAAAAGAAGGATTTAACAAATACAAACCCATAGTGCCCTACTTTTAACATGAAGATGAGTTAGCTTCAACACTTTTGTACGGCATCTTAATTAACCAACATAAAATCATGCATATTCTTACTAATACTTTCTGTTTAGAATGCAGATTATTATCTTTATTTTTAAAGTACCAGGACAACTTCCACCTTGCTCAATTCTATCTATAAAGCAACTCTAGTATACCACCAAACAATAAAAAAACACCCCAAGACTTCGTTAAATGAACTTCAAAGCTTATGAACTTTGAGAAGAAAGGAAAGCAATGGGAAAGTAGTAGCTAGAAATGACTCTCCATGTTTTCATCTATCTGGAACAGCACTTGCCTGCACTAAAACAAAGTGATTTAGCAAAGCAGCAAATCCTTTTTAGGTACACTGGGACTGAAAGAAGGAAAAATCCATCATATTTCAGAATTTTTTAAATTATTTGATGAGAGCCAACACAAAATAAATTATATAACTTATTTCTACAATGAGCAATTCAGAGAAAATAGACATAAAATCTATTTGTATGTTTCTCTTAGGAATCATTGCATAGTCTTAATTTGCAGCTGAAGAAAATCCCTAGTTTTATGAAAAAATAATTATCAAGAACTCAGCAGCTCTCATCTGAAAGTGTCACTTTTTATTTTGGATGTACACCTGTGACAATTTAGATATCTGGAAAAGGCATAATTTGAAATTTTGGTTCAATCTAACCATAGGCAATGTTATTTGGATCAAAACTGCAGAGGGGTACCTTGTTAGTCACCGCTTGTAGGTCCTTAATGCTGACACTACATGGATGTATTTGTCGTAAATCTGATCTTATAGTGATCTCTAACACGGTTTCCTCCAGTGAAAGTTCTAACGATATCTCATTGTTCCTGAAAAACAATACTAGTGTATCAGCATTATGAAGTGCTTAGAAAGGCTGTCTCCTGGCTGCAGACACAGAAATGATTCAGACATCTAGCCCAGGAGGCTTAAAACATGGGGACAACACCACAGAGTGTCCCATGTGAATGGCAGCTTCTGACAGTGAACAAATGTTGGTTTTGACAGTGAGCAAATTCCTGTAAAGAGCTGTAAGGTTCCTTTGCCAGAATTTGGCCTTGAAGGAGAACATATTATTGTTATTGGTCAAAAAAACCCTTTCACATATAGGGAATATATAGGAAATATGTAGGGTCATATATAGGGAATAAAAATGTCCATTTGTATCCTATTACCAATTATCACGTAATTAACTCTTCAGCCTGCTGCTGAAGTTACCACTAGTTCTGCACAATGTCAATATTTTTTTCACCACTCTCTTAAACAGTCCTGTGAAATTTTCCTAAATTTAAAAACAGAAGAGTAGCATGAGTTATATAGGGTTAAAAAAAAGAAATAACGAAACTTTAGCAGATAGAGCAATCAAGTAAACTGCTATCACAGCAGAATAAACAGTCTGGGTGGTAACTGACAGCAAGGAAGTGATACTGTTGGGAGAGGGCCAGGGTTAGTATCTAGATCAGCCACTAGTAAAATTATTTGTAAAGCTACAGTCTTAGACTGACAGAAACCAAGGAAGCAAACAAACAACAAAGACCAGTCTTTGAAAGGAAGAAGAGAAAACAAAAGCAGAAAAACAAGATCACAAAGTGACAAAACTGTCACTTGGAAAGACTTGAGCCAGTACCCCACACCTTTTAAAAGTCACTCTTGTGAGACTAGATTTACTGATTTACTGCTTATACTGAATTATATTATTAACAAGAAAAAAACCAAAACACCCATGTCTTGCCTCAGTTGCCACCAATGTCCTTTTCCTAAGGATGTGTAATGGAATGGAATAATCCACTTCCAAGAAGGAAAAGATCAAGTGAAAGAACGAAGAGTTAATCCATTCAGCCTACTTACAGCAAACCATTTCCTCGGTGTCTGATAATACAGAATAGGCTATGAATAGGCTAATAAAAAAAAGAAACTGCAGAGCATCTTCCCTCCTCTCAGTATATCACAGCAATAAGCATCAGACTGCTCTTTTCCCGAGGAAGGTGATGCAGCTGCTCTTGTGAGTTGTTCGAAACTCAGAACCTTGGCGGGGCCGGAAAGGACACTGCAGCCATCCCCAGGGACTCTGCCGATTTGCAGCTTCACTCAGCACCACACCGTGGGAGAAATGCAATATTGCATCTTTCCACCTGCAAACTAAACCATGAAAGTATTAGCCTGCATTTCTTTTGCTCATTTACACCTCTTTTCTTCTTATTTCCTTGTGAGTGGCTTCTTCC
This sequence comes from Buceros rhinoceros silvestris, assembly GCF_000710305.1. Classification (NCBI taxonomy): domain Eukaryota; kingdom Metazoa; phylum Chordata; class Aves; order Bucerotiformes; family Bucerotidae; genus Buceros; species Buceros rhinoceros. The sequence goes on along the minus strand of NW_010404557.1, from coordinate 1,661 downwards.
ACTGCTTTTTAAGTAAACAAAAAAAGACTATATTTATTTAAACTATACTGATTCAAATCACCCTCCTTACCAATCTCTGTCTTCCAACCACAGCATCTGTTACCTGCATCATGGGATTTGCAAGACCCACCATCCGCAGCAACAAATATATATATGGGGGGCACCTGGACTGTCTTCTCCCCCCTCCATTGGGACAGTCTGGCATGACATGCACTCCCACGTGTGATAACGTAAGGACTGGGAGGATGCCAAGCCCTCCTATCTTATCGCTTCTGTACACCAGCCAGGTCAGGACATGCTTACTATAAAACTGTGTAAGAAGTCCTACTGATGTTAGGAAAAATTCAGTAATTGTTCCACTACCCTTCCCCTCTGCTTTAGCTGTCTTCCAGAGATGATGATAAAGTAACCTCAGTCTTACAGTGAGCTCCTTAAAGAAAAAAGGATTCACTCACAGAGGTGTTGTTGGATTCTATTGTCATTTGACTATTCACTAGATCAAAGCTTTGCAGAAAATAGAGTCACTCTGCAAGTAATTAGATTTCCCAATTTTTACGTGTATAGAAATATTTCCTCCTAGTTTTCAGAAAAATCTACTCTTCATACCTGTCTCCTCCCATAACAACCCACAAAGCAAGAGACAGTCCTGGACACTTGCAACACAAGCCCGTGTCTGGGGCAGGGGATATGACTGCGAAATTTGAGACAGCTGAAACATTTAACGCAATAAAGTAGAAAATAGCTTACAGTTGCTAATCAAAGTTAGTTAGTAACTAAGATGACTAATACTTCATATTTGTGTAGTCTATATCCTAGTTTAGCAAACCTTTATTTTTTAAAAGCAATACCTTAAAATGGGTTAGATAACAAGCAGTGGAGAGCCACAAAGCTCATGAGCTTTCTGAGGCTGAATAGATGTGCATCATTGTATTAAACCACAGATAGCCTAATAAAACATCCTAAAGAGAAATTAAGGCCTAAAATGTTTCTAAGTGACATTGTACTGCGATGAGGCCTGCGACCAGCCAAATCTTACTCAGTCCACAAATAATGGGAGATCCTGGCAGAATGCTTGATATCAGTGTGCCTTGGTTTTGCAATACTGAAGAGGCTTAAAACATGCTGACCTTCAGAACATGCTTTCAAGCTCATCTATTTGCCCTGCAGTTTAGAGGGATTGAGGCACCTGGGTGAACTGGTGCGGAGAAGGTGGTCCCTGCAACAGCCAAAATAACCTGAGGTAGCACTGGTATTGTTTTGCTCTGGGGTGAGCTTCTTGCTACTCTCTAAACAGCTGTTAACTGACAGTCTTTTTACACAGACAAGTGGTGTTTTATATTTATATGTAACTAAAATGGCCAGGTTCCAGTAAGAAGCTTTTTGCAAATGAACCACCCCTAGCCCTAAGATACACTACTCTCAAGAGCAGTCATTTCAACAACAAAAGGAACAAAACCATTAAAAAAATACACAGAAAATACCACTCTAAACCCTTATTAGAGCTGTATTAATGTGGCAGTTGTCAGGCAGGGCCACGGATGCTGGGGAGTCCCAGTGCTCTTCAGACAAGTTATACCGATTTCCGGCACGGTGCCAGCAAACACCGCTCGAACCTCACCGCCTGGCTTCGCCTCGAGTCGTGAGAACGCTTATCGCACCCG
>NW_010404556.1:324-984 GCF_000710305.1 Buceros rhinoceros silvestris | reverse complement strand
GCCGCCGCCCTCCTTACCCCGGCGTGGTGCAATGGGCCGCCGTCACTACCCACTGCCGGGCCACCAGGACGCCACCGCAGTAGAGCTTGTTCATGTCCAAGATGGCCGCCTGCCACGGCTGCGAGTGGGGCTCGCAGTCCGAGCCCCCCACCACGCGCGTCTTACCCGCCACCGAAGACCCTGCCGAGAGGAGCGGGAGGGAGGGGACACATCTTAGTGCCACCACGAGCCGTTCGGACCCTCCACCCCCAGCAACTCACCCGTGGTGGCCACCAAGAGCAGGGTTCCCAGCAGCCTCAGGATGCTCCATAGCCTGGGGGCCACCGTGACACGGAGCTCCATCGTCATGGGTGCTGTGGGGCAGAGGCGTTACAGTGGACCTTATGGACGTGGGTGGTGGGACCCACGGTGAGCCCCATGGACACGGGAGGTGGGACTCATGGTGGATCCCATGGACATGTGACGTGGGCCCCATGGTGAGCCCATGGACGTGGGTGGTAGGACCCCTGGTGGTCCCTGTGGACATGGGTGGCAGGACCCGTGGAAAGCCCCATGGACATGAGTGGTGGGACTGGTGGTGGGACCCTTGGACACGAGTGGTGGGTCCCCTGGTGGCCCCGTGGACATGGGTGGTGGTTCCCCGCAGAGAGGCTGGGTGAG
>NW_010404556.1:0-291 GCF_000710305.1 Buceros rhinoceros silvestris | reverse complement strand
ACTTCCAGTGGACACCTGCCACGGGCCCCACAGCTAGAAAAAAAGGGTCCCGTGGGATGGGTCATTGCTCCCCACCGACGTGGGTTGTTTGACCCTTGGTGGCTTCACCTGGACCCTCTGCCCCGCCCCAGGAGAAGGTGAGATGTTTCTTGGGGCGTGGTGGGACCTCCACAGCTTTTGGGAGGGTCTCGACACCCTTTTGGGGTCTATGCCAGCGTGGCAGGACCCCCCACCCCGCATCGGTGCCCTCCCCTCCGCCGCACGATTCGCCCCGTCACTGTGCTGTTGTCA
>NW_010404555.1:934-1180 GCF_000710305.1 Buceros rhinoceros silvestris | reverse complement strand
GTGTCCAGCTCGCCCCTGCATCTGGGCACAGCCCAACCCAACCCCCTCCCCGCTGACCTCCCCTGCTCGGCCCATCCAGACGTCCCCCACTGGGGGTAGGGACGCTGGGTGGCCTCCAGCTCTGCCAGCGCTCCCCTCGCCCCCTGGCACCCCGCATCAGAGACCAGGGCCCGGCCACCTCCCTCCCACCCTGGGCGCAGGACGGGGGTCCCAGACCCGAACGCACCCTCCGGCTGCTTGTACTGG
>NW_010404555.1:578-799 GCF_000710305.1 Buceros rhinoceros silvestris | reverse complement strand
CAGACCCGAACGGACCCTCTGGCTGCTCGTACTGGTGGTAGAGCACGACGTCGGTGGCGTGGTTGAGGCCAGACGTCAGGTTGGTGACAGCCTTGTGCCCAAACTTGTGGATCTTGAAGATGCGGTTGTTGATGTAGGTGACGCCGTAGATGTAGTCCTCAAAGATGTCGATGCTGAAGGGATGGCTCAGCCCTGGGGGAGCGCAGAGGGGACATGTGCAG
>NW_010404555.1:0-443 GCF_000710305.1 Buceros rhinoceros silvestris | reverse complement strand
GTGGGGACATGGCCAGGCGGAGGTGGCCCGGCTGGCCGCTCGCTGCCTTGGCCAGGGCCACCGAGGGATTCTGGACCCACTTGAGGCCTCCCACCCTGTACGGGGGGGATGCTGCTGGGGTGGCAGCAGTGCCAGCAGGCTCCAGTCCCGCTGTGCAACGTTTAACGAGGAAAACCTGCCCTGGCTGCTGTCTGCTGCGCACCCCTGGCCCAGCACCAAGGTCTGTCCTGCAGCACGACCCAGGTCAGGAACCCCGAGGAGCTGGGCTGTGCCAGGACCCCAACCCAGGGACATCATCCCCGGCAGGTCCCTCTCGTCCCCGCTGTGCTGGCAGGTCCCGCTCGTTGTGGTAGTCCACGGCCAGGCCTGAGGGGACACGCCCCGCCCCGGTGAGGTATGGGGCTCCCAGCCCACCCTGAGCCCCTCCTGACCGAGTGACCAGC
>NW_010404554.1:0-350 GCF_000710305.1 Buceros rhinoceros silvestris | reverse complement strand
GTCCCCGGCAGGGATGGAGCAGGCCCAGCAGTTTCGGCAGGATGAGGAAAAGGTGGTGGAGCGGATAAAGCAGTGCAAGAGCCAAAGGAGGCTCGAAATCGGAACGGGTGATGGAGCTGTGTGTGCGGTGTTGGGAACATGTTTGTCCTGTGCCCAAAAGGAAATTCAAAGTTTCCAAGCGCCTACAAGAGCTCGGGATGTGGAGTGTGGGGCTTGAAATCGGAGAATGAGGTGCTGGAGGCGTCGCTGGCCTTTGGAAAGGAGACACGCGGCAAGGCCGGGAGCCGGGTGAGAGAGCTCTGAAGTGACCATGAGCTGCTGGGGAAGCGACCAGAGGGCTCCTGCCGGGC
>NW_010404553.1:0-1017 GCF_000710305.1 Buceros rhinoceros silvestris | reverse complement strand
GAAGCCTCTGGTGTCGGGTCTCAATCTCCTCTCGCAGTTCCTTAATACACATGCCCTTACAGTCCGAGGATTCTTTTCAAGGCGAGCAGTTGCGTTCACGTCGGTGCTGGATTAGGGTGTCATGATGGAGCTGGTCTGTACATTGAGAACATATATAAATGAACTAGGCAGAAGCATCATCATAACCTGCAACGGTAACTAAAGAGCAAGTTAATTTCCCGTAGACCCAGACCCTCGATCGTCTCCAACGGTGTCTGTCAGCTGCTCCGTGATACGCGGTTCGGTTTGTTTATCAGGTCGTATACAACAGCCCTCCCCCTCCTGTTTCCCTGGTTTTTAGATCTGCATTCGTAAGATCAAGTTAATTTCCCGTAGACCCAGACCCTCGATCGTCTCCAACGGTGTCTGTCAGCTGCTCCGTGATACGCGGTTCGGTTTGTTTATCAGGTCGTATACAACAGCCCTCCCCCTCCTGTTTCCCTGGTTTTTAGATCTGCATTCCTTGGCAAAATGCCCTTTCTTTCCACAGGCCCAACAGGGTCCTCTGGGTCGGTTTTGGCGCGGGGGGAGCGCTGCTGGCGGGTTCCCCAACCCAGGGCAGTTCGCCATGACGTGGCCTGCCTGGTCACATTTAAGACATGCCATCACATTAGCTATTGCGGTGCGAACAGCCGCCTGGATGGGGGCTAGGTGCTCTTCGTTCGCGACATGCTTAATCATGTCCGCGATGCTTGATCCCACCGGCAGTGATCGCAGGATTTCTTTGGTTGCTGAATTACATTGCCGGCGCAAGCATTCTGCTACGACCGGGCCTTTTGCCTCCGCGGGCAGGGTCGAAGAGTTGACCACTGCCTGCAGACGATCCACAAATTGCGTAAAGCTCTCACTTTCGCTTTGCTTTATTGTGGCCCATGGCGATGGTTTGGCAATAACTCTAGAGGCCGTGCGAATAGCTCCTCTGGCTGCACGAGTAGTTGTCATTACCTCGTGGGCCCGCAGGCCTTGGGCTCGTGCCTG
>NW_010404552.1:538-876 GCF_000710305.1 Buceros rhinoceros silvestris | reverse complement strand
TTTCCCACTAGACAAATTTCAGAACATTCTCATATTTAAATTAAAAAACCCATCCAGCACCATTTCCCAAAGACAGGACTTCCTTTTAAATTGCTCCTGTTCGGCAAAGCAGAGCTCGTCAGAAAGAACTCTGAGAAACCAGTAAAATGCCTCTTAACAACTTCTTATCTAAGAACTGACAGAGCATCCACTGTACAAAAAACAACCTGAAAGCAGGATTTTTCAGCAAACCAGCTACAGCGAGCTGCAGATAGAAAACCAGCTTTTCAAAACACGTTTGTCAGAATAAAGGGGAGTTTTTTCTTCCCTAATTGGCTGCTTTCTGCCTTTTACCCATT
>NW_010404552.1:0-296 GCF_000710305.1 Buceros rhinoceros silvestris | reverse complement strand
AAAGACAGCTGACCCCCTCAAGCATGCTGGTGCCGAGAGGATTCCAAAAGGCCACAGTTCAACCATTCCCGTGTCTTTCTCCACTCCCCAGGTTCTGGGTGTCTCTTTAAAAGAGACAGTTTGTTGCCAGTACCAACAGCTGCGAAAGGACGACAGGATCGGTTTGGTCCATTCTGATTCTGCACCTCTTCAAAAAATAAATTGTGTATTTCCACTGACTGACCCTCCATGCTCTGAAGTCATTTGGGTGCAAGTTTGATGAAACCACCACAGGCTTCCCATTAGCTAGTTTTGTT
>NW_010404551.1:12743-21429 GCF_000710305.1 Buceros rhinoceros silvestris | reverse complement strand
CTGGGCTTGTCTCCACAGGGTGGGGAAGGCGTGGGACGGCTGCGGATACTCCAAGAAGCCCTCAGTCACCTCTGGAGACAACAATGGTCACAGCGAAAGGATGGATCCTCCTCCTCCTCCTGGGAGCCACCTCTGTTTCAGGTGAAGGTTAAACATTTCTATTCCTGTCACTGTGCTGTCCCCTCCACACCACCACGAAGGCAGGTCCCCCAGCAGCTGCTGAGCCTGCAGACATGGGCGTGACATCCATGCCAAGCACCGCTCTGGGTCAGCGTGGCGTTCACCCAGCCAAACAACTTCCAGACAAGGGTGGCACCCATCCAGCCCTCGGAGCTCAGGCAAAGCCCGTCTGTGAGTCAGGCAGCCTCTGGTTGACCAGGGATGAGCCTACCCTGCCCACCAGCTGTGCTGGGACTATCTCTCCCTGCTGCCCCCAAGACCTCACAGTAGCCCCCACCCCATCTCCCATTCCCAACTCCCCTCTGCTCCAAGCAGACCCATCCTGGCCAGTGCCTTGTCCTGAGCACCAGCCGACCCCACCGTCTGAGCCGAGCATCCAGGAAGCAGCGACGTGGCTCTTCTCCAGGAGGTGATGCTGGGGAGCAGCAGGATCTGTCTGCTGCTGGCTCTGGTGGGTCCCACATACCAAAGCGCTGAGCAGTAAGCGACCTGCCCCTCTGCTCCAGCGCGTCTCGCAGACAAAACCTGTTTGCAGGCTCTTTGGGTTTGTTTCTGGAGGCTATAGAAGAATTTTGCCCTGAAGTGCTGTGGCTAGATGCCTGGGACTAAGAACAGGGAGGGTCAATTTGTTGCTGAGGGGGTGCCCAGAAGCCCCCAGAGCTAGTGCTGGGTGGCTTCAGGCTTAGCTTTCCAGTTTAAATGGGACTGGCTGCAGCAAGCACCCCAGTTACCACTCGCAACCACCAGCTCCCCTTGAGCAGGCAGCAAGCACAGAAAGCATGTCCCATAGCAACAACTCAACCAACTCAGGTGCAGGGACAGGCAGGATATATTTTATATCTCCAGCTATAAAAGGATGGTTTGCTCTGAGCTGCGCCAATACAGAAAGCACAAAAAAAGGGGTTTTTTGGGCAATAAGGGAAATGGCAAATTGACATCATATCTGAGCCACAGCGATGCTGTGGGCCACCTCCACCACGCCCTTCACTTGGCACCTCCGGCACCACATCCCACAGCAGCTCTAACCAGCCACAACCCAAAGGAAGATCTGAAAAACCGAGATGAAGCACGCCTCATTCTTGAATGTAATTAATTGATGATTAACCTAATTAATCTGATTTACCCTTAGGTCAAAGGATTCTGAAACCAGCCCTCACCAGGATCCAAATAGGACAGAAAACCTTCAGCCCACTGGTAATGCTCAGCTTAGAGAGTAAGTTATGTTCCAGCTCGGGCGCTTTCCCTCGCTGGGACCAGGGCTGTTCGCAGGCGTGTTATTATTTTTTTCAGACTTTATTTACAACCGCACAATATTCTGTGAGTAGCTGAGGACATTTAGGCGATGGAATAAATGTTAATCATCCGCAGCCTCCTGTAAGGTTTTGGCTATCGCTGACACAGGCTGTTGGCTCCTCTCCTGGAAAAGTGAAGGTCAAGTGCGTGACCACAGCCCCGACCCCTGTGGGAGGCACTTGCAAGCTGGGAGGGTGAGGAGAGCCCAGGGATGGGCAAGTACATGCTCCGACTTGCCCTTCCTCATGCCCAGGGCAGTTTGCAACAGCATTGCAAAGCCCATGGGCCATTAATTACCTGTAGAGTCCGCTCAGCTCATTGATTCCAAGGAGATATCCCAACACCTCAAGCTTTACTGCTCAGCGCTTGGGATTGAAATTCCAGTGAACATGCTGATGCCATAGCTGAGGGATGAGGGGACTTCCCCGGGCTTCTGCCCCACTCCCAGCAGCTCTCTGAGCCACTGGGGAGAATCAAAGCACAGCAAACAGGGACAGCCAGGGAGAGGTCCCCTCCACCTACCAGGAAAATAGTTTTCGCTCAAAGCAGATGGCACGAGGCAGTGATGCTGAGGCCTGGGCTCGCAGATCAGGGGCTGAGTCCTATTTCTCCTGGGAGAAATCAAGCAAATTCTTGAGGTTTTGATCAATGCAATTGGAAAGCAAAGTGTTTGCTTTTGGCAGCAGTGAGGCGTTCACTCAGTTTTTGCCTCCAGGAGAGGGTGTGCCAGACCTGGTTGGGTTGAGCAGCCAGGCTGGGTGCAGGCAAACCCTGCCTGAATCAGCCCACCTGTCCTCTGCCCGCAGGTACGAGGAGCAGCTCTCGCAGGGGAGACCCGATCTTCGCCTACACCAGACGCAGTACGTTCTGCCGGCCGGTGCCGCGGGGTAGCCCCGTCTCTCCCCACATCCCTGCCAGCCCTCAAGCCCCTCAGCCTCTCCCCTATCCTCCGCTTTCTGCTTTTTCTGCTGGCAAGGTGCTACCCAGAGCCATATAGTGCCATTTTCCTCCACAGACTCCCCTCCTCCTTTCAGATTAAAGCAGCCGATCTCAAACAAGGGGTCTTACTGAAACCCCACTTTAATATGCTGCACATCAAGTCCAGACAGGCGTTTACCCATGCGCCACCTGGGATGGGACCACATCCCTACACCCACTTGCCCTTGCATACCCCAAATTGCTAAGTAAGGTCTATGGATGCACCACTCGGGATACAGAACTGGAGATGCTGACAGATTAAAAAGACTTCCAACAGATTAAAAACTCTCCCATCTAAGCCAAGTGCTTGCTCCAAACCAGACATGATGCTCCCATGGCTGCTGTCATTTAAATCATCTTTTCCAGCCACCTGCTTTTGTAAGCCAGGAGTTCGTTTTGGAGCATTACTGTTGGCACAGTCCAGCTGTGTCTGTCTGACTTTTTAGGAAATAACCCAACCTGGTTTATTCCAAATCTGGAGGAAGGGTAGGTGTGGCAGATGACACAGCACACGTCTCCAGGAAACCTCATTTTTAGAACCTTTAGTCACGAGCGCATCCTCGTAAACATTATTAGAACATTGTCATTTAAAAATAAACCCAAACCACAGACTTGGAGTGGATCCCATCCATGCAAAGAAACTTAAATTCATTCCATCTAGTAGACGGGTTAAAGAAATTCCTTTCAAATTCCAACCGCATGTTAAACTCCCAACAAACCCACTTTGTGTTTTACGAATCAGCTGGCCCCAAACAGGCTCCACTGGCGCTGTGGCACCTTCGGCTTCTGTTTTGCACACAGTAAAAACAGTCCTTGCGATTGAACACACCCTTCCCCTATGGAGAACATATGCTGAATGATGGTTGAAAACACTGAACGGGATCACACCAACAATTCTACCCCTGTATGTTGGTTTCATTTGTTTAAGGGCGTTTGAAATGCAGGCCAGCGGTGCCCCTCAGACAGCATTTCAATAACAATGTGGGTTTGATTTCCTTTAAGCCAAAGTTATTCCACACTAAGCATGAGCTGCCTGCACTTTGCTCCCCTCGAGTTTATCTTAATCATCCTGAATTCGGTAGCCTGCAGAGAATTAAGTCAGAAGCCTCCAGACGCCTCCTCCTGCTTTATTTCCCAGCTCCCTGAACATGCTTTGGGTTTGTTTAATCTCTGTGGTGGGTGATATCCAAGTGCATGGTCTGAGTGATAAAGAAGCTGTTAAGAAAACAACTGCCCATTTTCAGACAGCGTTGCGTGTAGTGTGCGTCTCGGTAACACATCACTGGTGTTATTCAAGGTCCACCGGTGCAAGATTCAAAACGTTTTTTGTCTCCGTGGTCGAAATGGAGCGAGTGCTCAGCCGAGTGTGGCCAAACGGGTGTGCAGAAGCGTACCAGATCCTGCCTAGCTGAGCGCCTCTGGGGCGTGCACTGTAATGAAGCCACTGAGGAAGGGCGGCTCTGCATTGGACATGTTTGCTCAGGTGCTCCTCTAACCTCACTTACGGGCAGTGGATGAGGTCCTGATCTCATCACCGTGTAGGCGTTGTACTCCCTTCGCGGTCGTTTCGGTATCTTTCTCTCCCCTGCCAGAATTTTGTGATGCTGGTGCCTTCCCGAGTGGGGCTGGAGAATGCTAAGGGAGCAGAGCACCGGGAGTTTATAGCCAGACAGCGAGATAAGGGGGTGTGTGTCCAGATATGGGGAATCACCAGGGACCCATAAAGATCCTGGGGATACAGGAAAAATCTCATTAATCTTGTTAGAGGAGCAGCTCCGAAGGTGGAGTCAGCGATCGCAGGCAGCTGCCTCCACGCACTCTCCAGGAAGGAAAAGAGTTGGGGATATTGAATTGCCACAGCCCACACTGATGGGGCTTGTAATTAATTATATTATTCTTATAATTCCCTTTGATAAAAATCATCCTGTTTTCTCCAGGAAAGTTCTTTCAGATTTTCCCCCCATTTCTCCCATTTATTTCCAGCTATAAAAATTATCAGGTAGCTGCTGTAGAGAGATGTTCTGTGATTGTCCAAGGAACGGCCGAGCCCTTGCCTTGGGAAGAGACAGTTATTTAGGACTGATCACTATCGGTAACAACAGTGGTTCGCAGTCACTGTTTGAGACACCGTTCATTAACCCCGTGGGGTAATGCTCGTGTGGCTCTTAATCTGTGAGCCAGGGTGCCACTGAGTGAGGGGAGACTGGATAAGAGAGACCAAAGTTTCGGGCGTGAGAAAACCTACAAAGTTCAAGGCATTTAGAGCTGTCCTTTCGCCACGGTTGAGCTAAGAGCTCACAGGCTCATCTGGATTCAAAGTTTCCAAAATTCAGCCCTTTGGGGAAGGTGAATAACAGTTCCTAGCTGCAATTAGATCCATGTGGCGGCTTTCTACTAATTGTCAGGTTCAGAATGACACCGTCCCTCTCTTCCTAACGCACAGCTGTGGATACCCAGTAAAAACATGTTTTGGATACAATTTATTCCTTATGCAGTATCTGCCTTATTGCACCTAAATTAAAAGCAGACGCGAGACTGTGCTGTGAGCGTTACGAGGGCTCGGGGCTGCTTTCTGACCCGCCTGCCTCTCCCCAGCCTGCAACATCACCTGCCCCATGGGCCGCGTCAACGCCGACTGCGACACCTGCATGTGCGAGGACGCGACCCTGCACGGGAAGGTCTCTCTCGAGGATGGGTCGCCTGCTGCCGATGCCCGGGTCTACCTGCAAGCCAAGAAACTCAAGCTGTTGACAACAGCCGATAACAAGGGCACGTTTAGGATCCCGGGGATTTGCCCCGATGGCAAAAACACCCTTAAAATAAAGAAAGCCAAATATGCGACGGCCACTGTTACCGTGCCCGAGAGCAACAGAAGAAACCTGGGCATCCAAGTGCATCTGCAACGATCAGGTAACCCCAAAGTGAGGTGGGGGAGGGGTGTGGGCGGAACTGCAGGAGGCTTTATGTAGTAATCAGAAATCAATAGTGATTTTAGGAAAGAAGTAACGAGATGGCCTTTGCCTCCTCCTGCAGGCAAACCCTACGTTTTCAGGAGCCCTGAGGACAAAGCCAGGAGAGTGGGGCAGAGCGTGTCGCTCTGCTGCGATGCCCTTGGGAGCCCGGCCCCCGACCGCTACCTCTGGTAAGAAACTCGAGTTCGATCAGGCAGAAGTCTTAGCTGTCCCCCACACTCTACTTTTATCTCCTTACCATCTCCATACAGCGGTGGCGGGGGGCGGGTGGTTAGCTATAGAACAGCTAAATACACCAAAAGCTCATTGCTGGAAATGGTGGTTTCCTCAAGATGTGCAGAGCTGGTGTGATAACGTCATCTGCCGAGGGACTTTGTGGAAAAAAAACACAAATAAAAGGTTGAAAAACCTCAGTGGGCACCAGGGGCAGCTCTGCCTGCCTGCCAGCGCCTGGCAGCCACATCTCAGTAGTGCCAGGGGAAGAGGAATCACTTTTAGGTGCTGCCATCTTGCCAGACTACAAATGGGGAAACTGAGGCAAAACGTCTGGCAAAATCCACGTGGCAGGACGCAGGATTAGGCCATTGCTCTCCTCAAAGCAGTTAACCTCTGTCCCTTTAACTGCCTGCCCGTTCCTGGCAGGTACCACAACAGCTCACTGCTGGATCCCTCCTTATACAAATACAAAAACAACCTGGTTTTGAAGAACTTGAACAGGGACCAGTCTGGAGAGTATTTCTGCAAGGCCATCAGCGCCGGGGGCTCGGCGAAGTCCCAGCCTGCCAAGCTCACTGTCTTAGGTAAGAGAAACTGTGTGTGGTGTTCTTCAGGCGGCTGGGGAGGTGGTGGTGTGTGGTGTGGGAGAGAAAAGTCCCAAGAAAACTATTTGGGGTTTGTTTCAGGCAGCCGTTAGCAGATAAGCCTGCATGAGCTGGTTGTGAACCAGATGCTCTCTACAAACCCGAGCTCTGGAATCCAGGTGACCTGCCAAGCTCAGTCTGCTGGTTTCAGCGGATTTCTTGCTGTACTTGCTGCCTCATGTGAACGTTTCAGTTTATTTAGGTTGTTGGGTTTTTTTAATCCGGCTATAGCCAAAAAGCCGGGCAGCCGCAGAACACCGAGCTGAGGCTGGGCTGGGTGACAGTGGTGGGTAAGCAGGAGCTGGGACGCTCCTGCCAACAGCCCTGCTCTTAATCAAGTACTTGAAGTGAAAGCTGAGCACCTGCTCCACCAAAATGGAGGCCAGATGAATTCTGCACCCCCAAAATCCTGCAAAACATCTGGTTTATGGCTGCGAAAGCATCACTATGTATGTTTAGCTCTGAAGGTTTCAGACCACATAGCGATGACTGTACAATTATTTTGTGATGCTCATTAAGAACTCCCATTCAACAGGAAGACAAGAGGCAGCCTGCAACTCCCAACCCCAAAGCCACCTCATCCGGCTTCCTCACGACTGCTTCCAAAAAGCAACAAACTCCTTCTACTACAATGTGGGCAAGTGCCCAGCGAAGACCTGCGCTGGGAAGCTGGATAAGGGACTCCGCTGTAAGGACAACATCGCCTACTGCTGCGGGGTGTCCAAGATGGAAACCAGAGACATCTCCTGCGACGGGTACACGCTCCCCACTAAAGTCATCGTGGAATGTGGTTGCAAAAAATGCACCGAGACCAAAATAACGGTTCGGGGCAGAGCCACAGCAGCAGATAACAATGAGCCACTGAGGTTTGGCCACATCTACATGGGGAACAAGAGAGTGAGCATGACCGGCTACAAGGGAACCTTCTCCATCCAAGTCCCAGCGGACACGGAGAGACTGGTTCTAACTTTCGTTGATCGGCTGCAGAAGTTTGTGAACACTACAAAAGTTCTGCCCTTCAAGGAAAATGGAGGTGCTGTCTTTCACGAGATCAAGCTGCTAAGAAAGCAAGCCCCTGTTACGCTGGAATCCACTGAAACCAATGTGATTTCTTTGGGAGAATTGGAAGAAGATGATCCGATTGCTGAATTAGAAATTCCTCCCAACGCATTTTACAAGAAAAATGGAGAAGCCTACAGAGGCAAAGTGAAAGCCAGCGTGACATTTCTCGACCCAAGAAACATCTCAACGGCTCCTGTGACACAAAGTGACCTGAACTTCATAGATGAGGAAGGAGACGTATTCCCGCTCCGCACGTACGGCATGTTTTCTGTGGACTTCACTGACGAACAGGGCACCGAGTCTCTTAATGCAGAAGAGGTGAAGGTCCATTTGGATGCTGCTCAGGTCAAGATGCCAGAGCATCTGCAAGAGATGAAGCTTTGGTCCCTGAACCCAGAGACAGGATTATGGGAGGAAGAAGGGGATTTCAACCTCGAGAAAAGCAGACGGCGCAAAAGGGAGGAGAGAACTTTTTTGGTTGGGAACATGGAGATCAAAGAAAGGCGGCTTTTTAACCTGGACGTCCCAGAGAGCAGACGGTGCTACGTCAAAATCCGAGCCTACAGAAGTGAGAGATTTCTGCAGAGCGAGCAGATCCAAGGGGTTGTGATTTCTGTTATAAACACAGAGCCAGAACCGGGGTTCTCCTCCAACCCCAGAGCATGGGGCCGTTTCGACAGTGTGGTCACTGGCCCCAACGGCGCCTGCGTGCCAGCCTTCTGCGACGAGCAGAACCCCGAGGCCTATGCGGCTTATATCTTGGCGAGCATGGGGGGCGAAGAGCTCGAACCTGTCCCCTCTGCTCCCAAACTCAACCCTAATGCTATTGGGGTCCCACAACCATATCTTAACAAGCTCAACTATAGGAGAACGGACCATGAGGACCCCAACACTAAGAAAACGGCATTCAGGATTAACATGGCCAAGCCAAACCCTAATTCCCCAGAAGAGAACAACGGTCCTATTTATGCCTACGAAAACCTAAAGGAATGTGAGGAAGCTCCACACAGTGCTGCTCACTTCAGGTTTTACAGGATAGAGGGAGACCAGTATGACTACAACACCGTTCCCTTCAGTGAAGATGACCTCATGAGCTGGACCGATGACTACCTGGCGTGGTGGCCCAAGCCCATGGAATTTAGGGCCTGCTACATTAAAGTGAAAATAAATGGACGCCAAGAGGTGAACATAAGATCTCGTAACATGGGTGGGACGCACCCGCGTACCACTGGCAAGCTCTATGGCATCAGGGACGTCCGCAGCATCCGTGACTCCGAGCAGCCAGACGTGTCGGCAGCCTGCCTGGAGTTCAAGGGCAGTGGCATGCTCTTCGACCAAGAC
>NW_010404551.1:4218-12651 GCF_000710305.1 Buceros rhinoceros silvestris | reverse complement strand
CAAGACCGCGTGGACCGCACGCTTGTGAAAGTGGTCCCACAAGGCAGCTGCCGCCGAGAAAGCGTCAACAGCATGCTCCACGAGTACCTGGTGAACCACCTCCCCATGGCTACCAACAACGACTCCAGCGAGTACACAATGCTGGCTCCTCTTGACCCACTGGGACACAACTACGGCATCTACACCGTCACTGACCAAGACCCCAGGATCGCCAAGGAAATCGCCCTGGGCAGGTGTTTTGATGGCACATCTGACGGCAACTCCAGAATCATGAAGAGCAACGTGGGTGTTGGGTTGACTTTCACCTGTTCAGAGAGGAGCCCGGAGGAGCAAAGCATCTTCCAGTCTCAGAGGAACTCGGGCCAGCAGTCTATGCTGGTTCTGCCAGGGCAGAGGCCCGTCTACCAAAGGCAGCCAGCAAACCGCCGAACCACCCAAGGCAGGATCCCGATGAGAGGTCAACGTCCTTCCTCGTACTAGAGCTGTAGAAGAGCCTCGGTAACATTGCTCACACTTGATTAAATGTAATTTGGAAGTAACATCTACCTGCTAATAACCTAATTCAAAGCTGGTTGGTGCCATTATTTTTGAGATGTAATTACGGTGCACTTTTTTTTTCCCCACCAAAAGACATAGGGCAAAAATCGGGGGCCAGTAGCCGTAGTGAGTTCGTGTCTTATTAAATGCATCCATAAAAATCTTCTTTCTGCCTGACATTAAACAGCTTCACATGGTAGCCTAAAGGGAAGACTAATCACGTGGTCCGATTAAGTCCTGTACATAAAACACTCTTCTGTTCTGCGTCTGCAGACTCTGCCAGCCCCAGTACCTGTACACTAGTTAGTAACGCGAAATGGAATAAACTGTTTTCCGCGTACTGAATTCAGCTGCAAGGTTTTGTACTTGAAATGTAAGTATTTTATTTATTTCCGGCTTGGTTTAGGATGACTGGTTTAGAGTGCTTGGTTTAGAATTCAAGCTAAACTACCAGCAGCTGCGCTTCTAAGAACTCAGATGCTGGATAGCACAGAGAAGCCATGTGGATTTGTAGGCTCCGCATGGATAAAACTACAGGTTTTTTCTTGCTTTCTGCTTTATCTGGCAAGAAAAATCCATGCTCTGCAACAGGGTAGGTTAATAAAAAAAATCATTTTGTAACTCTGACAATGCCGCCTTGCTTTTGTGTTTGAAATGCCCAAGTAAATAAACCATGTGTAGAGCTGATCAAAGAATAACCTGCAAAATTCCACCTTTCTGTTCACCAACAGGTCACAGGTTTGTCAATGTGAGCCTGAACCCAGGGATTGGTGAGGGGTTTGGTGCTCCCCCAGGTCCATGCCTTGGCCACGGCATACTGCGGTCAGGGTATCTGGGACCAGCCTGAGATATGGAGAGTCAGCGACAGCGCTGGGAGAAGCGGAGCAGCAGGTCTGGGCAAGGGATGAACAACAGAGGCAGCAGCAGGGCTCCCGGAGTGGGACAAATGGGGGGAAAATAGGGCTGGGAACCCATGCTGTAAGGATGATGGAGAACCAGGCAATGTAGGTGGGGTGGGAGATGCAGGGACGGGCTTCCCTCCACATCCAGCAGCAGAGAGTAGGACACTGCTGGGCAAGAAGTTGCTCTTAGCTGAAGCCACAGATGGCCCCAGAAGGGGTCAGACAGACAGTGATCCACCTCCAGGTGACCTGTTCAGTTGTCCTATCAAACCCCTGCTACTTCTAGAGCAGAATCGAGGACCTCACCAGGACAGAAAACATCCTGTGGTTACACCCAAACACTGGCAATCAATTTCTGAGGTGCAGGCAAGCCTTCAACACTGAAGCTTCCACCAAGAGATCACAGAAAGGTGGGCAGCGCTACTGGATGAAAACCGGCATTCAAACACATGCTCAAGTGCGGATTTCCCTCTCCTACCCGATCCTCTCCTATGGGTATAAGGCCAGCTCTAGCTATATGTTGTCTTACCTACAGCCCATCAAGGGCATGGGACGTCTTTTGGTAGCGCTTAGCAAGCTCCAGAGAAGGTTCTCAGGTCTGACACAGGGCACCCCAGGTGCTAAACGCAGAGCTGTGCAGCCTGAATTCTGCTTAAAAAGGTTAAAAAAGCCCTTAATAATTCATGGTTTTATGCAAATTGACAGTTATAAAAGAGAAGCAGAAAAGGAAGAGCTGTGGAACACTCTGGCACATCCTCTTCATACCAATGAATTTAGACTCCGTGTGTTTTCTTTTGTGTCTAGTCTGCTGCAAGGGCTTGGCACGAGCTGGGGCCAAGGCAGCCAGTGGGGAGCATTAGCTCGGACCTTCCCACAGAGCTCTTGGCTTGCACTGCAGGCTCGCAGAGAAATGTCTCTTCCCGCTGCTCCCCTCCTCCTCTGCAGCCAGTCAGCCAAATCCCGAACTTAGTTTCATTGCTTTGAGGATGAACTAACACAAATGACTTCTACAGACCAACCCAGGAGACACACAGATGAAAGCAGGCTCGGGATCTGGTACCTGTGCTGCACACGGGCTCGCCAGAGCCAAATGCAGCCAAGTACAGGGCTCTTCCTTCTGGGGAGAAATGTCTGTTTAATGGGAATGAAATGGCCACAGCCCTACAGCCTGAAATTCCGCCTGTCCGTGAAACAGCAAGACGATCTCCAAGTTTCCCCAATCTGTCCCCCACTGTGGCTCAACTCCGACTTGGAGGAACAAACTAATCTCTGCACTCACCGAGTCCCTGAGCCCTCAGAGGAGGCTGCTGGCAGAGTACACTGGACACAGCACAAGACAGAGAGGGTTCAAACACAGCAGCTTAAGCACTATCACTAGCAAACAACCTTGACCCAACAACCACCACTCAGTGCTAACACTTCGTCATTACTGACAAGCCACCACACCAAATAAATTAAGAAAGTTTATACAGGAGAAAGGCTACAGCAGGTCCTGGTATCCAACTGCTCACATGAGGTTTAGTTCAACATCAGTTCTGACTTCTGAGCTTGTGTTCACGGTCAGTGTACAGCACTGTCCTCTCTGCAACCCGAAACCTAACCCAGACTCCCACCTATCAAAGCAGAGTATCAGTTGGAAGGATGCAGAAGGCTACAGCTCGGCTCCTCCCGCAGCCTCAGCCTTCAGACCACCAACCTTGAGAGAAAGGCCGAGGCAGAAGATCTGGCTCCTGAATGTCGGCAGGTTTGGGGCTAACAGCAAAAGCATCTTCCATTAAGGTCACTTAGTTTCCATCCCTCAGATAAATGTGGTGACCTATCCCTCCTCCTGTTTTCAAGACAGAGAAAACACTGCTTCCCAGAAGCTATCGGGCTGTCAGCAGTTTGGATAAACAAAACATATTTTTGTCCAGTCTCAACCTTTAAATTATTCAGGGATTTTGCAATCAACTTTTTAAAAAGACCCAAGTACTCCTGTGATTAGTCACTTACACCTTTTGCTTATTTGTCATTCACTCAGCAGAAAACAGGAATAAAGAGGTTTCCTAGGAAGCAGGGGGAGTAGTAAGGTTGAAACAGATGCAGCTAACTGCGAGTCACCAGCATCCTAGGAAATATCACTCCCTCTAACATTTATTTGATATTCAAGATGAAATCATCCCTACCTGACGCCAGCGCCCTTCTGGTGCCCATACACTTTGGAGTTCTACAGTTTGGCTTCAGTGATCTTAAACCGAGCCGTAGTGGATGCTGGGTCTACGAAATCCTCAGCTACTTTCCCTCTCTTGTCCGAGAGGAGGAATGCTGTTTGACTTTGCTGGTATCAATTTCCACTTGCTAAAGTGGCTGTCCTTGACCTCAGCAGCAGTCCTGGGGATTGAATCACCACATCCATGTTCCAGAGTCAACCCTGACATGCTATTCCACACCTCATCAGCAAATGCCCTGTTTTTATTTTGTCTGTTCTGCAAAAATAATCAGATTTTCATTACCTACTGAGTTAAATCCCTACAGAGCAAGGTGAAAGCAGAGTTTCCAAAGAGACGTTTAGGCTAACAGCTGCCTGGGGAACATCAATTCCCTTTAAAGTTTTTCCTCCATGCCAAAACCAGCACGCCAAAGATTTCCTCCTTCAAAAAATAAACCAATTCCACCCTCTTTTCCTCCATAAAGCAACTGGGCTGAAGTTGTGTGGATTCAGAGCTAGGACATTAACTGCGAAGCAACAAAGAACTGTCTGATCTTTGATCACCTCTCGTGTACAAAGGAATTCTGAGAAGCCTCACAGCAAACTCTGCACAGATGCCAGATGAAGTTACAAGTATAGGTATCACAGCCACAACATGGTTTAGCCATTATTTGGTATTAAACAAGTAACTGAAGACCTTCTGTACCAGATTTTCATGATCTTCAGTCCAGCTGACCTTGGTTTCCCCTAAAAAAGATGCAGCGAGCACCATCTACAGGGTTTCTGAGCACCTGCCACCACAAACTCTCCCGAAGGTGCAGGGAAACTTTTTGCTGTTGCTTTAGGCTTTAGTTAGAAATGGAATTACCGCCAGCAATAACTGACAGCAACAGGTCTCACCCGAGGTGTGGTCTAAAACTGTCAGCCAGAGACGTACAAACTGCCCCCCAGGTTCTCTTAACTTTATGGTGTCAGAGCAGGTTCCAAAAAGCAAAAGGAATTGAAGAACTTTCAAAGAACGTTCCTCAGAAGTCATTCCTAGGAACAAAGGAGTTGATCTAACAGTCACCTAAAAAGTTTTAATCTTTAATTGCCTGAGCTTTTGATAGAGTTTTCTTTCACTGCTCATTTTGCTCAGGCCATAACAAACAATCCACTTTCCAGTGCCTGGGGACCTGGTACATCAGAAAAGTTGGGTCCACCCACACAAAGAAGTAACTTCACTTCTCAGAATTCCAAAAGTCTTTATCATTTCTGCTTAAAATGATCTATAAATTGTGGTGGGTTTGGTTTTTTTTTTTTGGACACTCATTTCTCTGTTAACTCACTTTCTGACACCATCCATGCCTGAGGCCAGACCACTACCAGTAATTAGTGTCAAAAGCCTGTCTGTGGGGAAGCAGCTCTAGAGAAAATGGTTTTATCCTCAGCAAATATTGACTATTCAAATCCCACTGATACTTACGAGTGTTCTTGAAAAATAATTGAGGAAAAATTCCCAGAAGCTCCAGCGGGGAAAACATACATCAAGTAGCTGAGACCAGGGATGTAACAAAACCCAGAAAACCCCCAAAGCCACCCACCCCCCCCATCAAACACAGAACACCCCCCCCCATTCACACACACCCCCACTTCTATTGGTGTAAGGGCATAACTAACCTTCCACAGACTGAACAGAGTAAAAGAAAAACGACTTCACGACCTTTACTTCCAAGTAGTAGGTGGGAGCAAACCACAAAAATACATCATTTGCTTGGAAAAAAAACTTGCCAGTTTTGTAACTTCTGCAGCACAAATTGGACCCTTGAGCCTGCGGTCAGAGACAAAACAAATTCTTCACAGGAGCCCGACGTCCACCTTGCTGTCGTTCCCAGTTTTTAAACTCTGATTCATAGCCTTGGGTATCTTGGAGGATCATGTGTTCTGGAAAACCTGTCAGAGGCAGATTAATTGTTGGACCAACGGCAATTAAAGTACTGCAGCATCTGCTTCAACAGATGCTTCTCCAGAAACATTTTAATCCATGTGACAGAACACATTTTTCTACATTTTTTGGGTCTTTTTTCTTTCAGCAAGTCACACTCAAGCACATCAAGTTTCTGCCGCCTTGATATAAGTCCCATGAATTCAGCACCCGACGCGAGCTTTTGGTTCCAGGCGTGACTGCTGGAAAAGACATGAACACGTTGGAAAGCCTGAAGAGCCAAACGGACATGTGGAAGAGGGTGCACCAGTAAATACTGATAAGCGTGAGGAAAACGCAACCATTTTACCACCAAGGCTGCAGAATTCCGGCCAATTTTTTTGAGGTTTCCAAAATTTCAGTGCTAATGCTGTGAATACGAAGCTAACAGAATGGTGCCAACCCACGCCTGAAGAGCTCCAGTGATGCTGCATTTATCATAGAATGGCTGGGGTTGGAAGGGACCTTAAAGATCGCCTAGTTCCAGCCCCCTGCCATGGGCAGGGACACCTTCCACCAGAGCAGGTTGCTCAAAGCCCCATCCAACCTGGCCTCGAACGCTTCTTAACTCCTTTACTGCAGTAGTATCCAGAAAAAGCAGGAATAAGTCAAGCAAGTAACGCTAGAGCAGCTCCCACCCAGGACACATCTGGTCTTTGTTTTGCTGTTGTCCTCCCAGTGCTACATTACTTCTGAGACAAGAAAGTACAGGAGTCATCAGTTTTGGGGTTCATCACAGGAAATTCTCCTTCTGACACGTGCTACTAACCAAAGGCAGGTTGAAGAATGGATTAGATTAATAAGTCCTCATCAGGTAAACACATCTCTCATCTGTAAGTATGACAGTAGAACATTAATTTTCTGGACAGATGGCACACGGATATTAAATGGG
Source organism: Buceros rhinoceros silvestris (assembly GCF_000710305.1). Taxonomy (NCBI): domain Eukaryota; kingdom Metazoa; phylum Chordata; class Aves; order Bucerotiformes; family Bucerotidae; genus Buceros; species Buceros rhinoceros. The sequence goes on along the minus strand of NW_010404551.1, from coordinate 6,169 downwards.
ATATATTCTAGCATATGAAAACAAAAAGGAGAATAAAGAGACAGCAGCTGGTACGATTAAATAAGGAAGGTAAGAAATGGATCAGAGAAGCTACAGGTATCAAAGAACTATCTTCTGAACAAAGCAAATGACGAGTTTATAGATTAGAAACAGAATCAATGAGATTCAACCAAGTCACATTTCAAAAAGCAAACACACACAGTGAATTTTTCTTTTCTGAATTTAAAAGGGGACAAAGGGATGTGCCCACATCACACACAGGTGACTAAAAGCAATCAGCTGGATTCATGGATGACCTTAAGCAGCTCCTACAATTTACAGCATTTGCAGAGGCTGATCAGAGGGAACATCAGGCTGCTCACAAAACCCCACTGAGCAAACAGCCCTGACCGCACCCAGCTTCAGGCATGGCATTAGATGTGCCATCAAATTCCAGTAGGGAATAAGCTGACTCTAAGAAAACTACCATGGACAGGAAAAGAGTCTCCAGATGCTCCCAGCTAGGGCTTAAATTACTCATCTCAGTGTGGGGATACAAAGCGATTTTAAGGGTCTGCAAGAAAATCAAACTAATCTAAGAGTCTCAGTAAGCACTGAACTCCGAATCAGAGAAATACGGGATTTTGCTATTTCCAGGTTAAAGTAACTGTGCACAACTCATGCTTGAAAAAATGGTGCTGAAAGTCCTCAAAAAGAAACTGAAATCACTGTATAAAAATTAATTTATTACTCAGCAGTGGAAACAGGGCTTTATTCACTATCTTCAGCATTCACAGAGATTCTCTTCCGTGACGGAGCAAAGAGAAATGAGTATCGTCCGCAACCCACGACGAAAACATCCTGATGACAGCAAGAACAAATATTTTGGAGGGAAATCTCTTAACTAAGTTGAATGTTATAGGTGGGCATTGAAATATTTTATATTACTATTAACTTACAGACACCTTCTTCCATGTTTTAAAATACATCTATTGTTTTATATCCTGTGGCAGGATTTCCCTCTCTTTCAGAGTCTTTTTTGCCGTGTTAAGTCTGAGTGTTTGAAATCTGCACTCCTGATGAACTGTTCTGGAGTTCTGCTGGAACCAGGAGTGCATATAGCCGTTGTAGAAGTCAATCGCTGTGAGCTGCTTCTTCAATACGACCGTTTTGATTCCAATCCAGCCTTCCTAAAAATAAAAACCAAAAAAGGTAGTAAGCTCCTTCCCTGTTTTAGAGTCATCTTAGCTCTCACTAGGCTGGTTTCTAGAACACATTTTATTTAATGCCAACATATTTACATGTCAAATTCTCGCTTGCATGTGCAAAGCCAGTTAGAGGAAATTAAAAGTTTTTCAAGGTATCAGATAAAGGCTGATGCTAATCTAAACTAATGATGAACATTAAGACAAAAGTTATGTAGCACACAAATACTAAACCCCTCATCTTTAGGGCAGTGACTATAAAACAAATGGGAAAAACCTACCTTACAACGAGCTACCAGCGTTTGGGATGCTTTATGGTACAGTAGCGAGCCAGGAACAGCTCCACAGTCATTTAACGTTGGATCTAAAAGCAAAGCAAAATCACCTTGCATTTTTATGCCAACAAGTACAACAACAGTTTGAAACACTTATGTCTCTCTGAAGCACAATCAGCATCTTAAGTCGCTATTTTGCTCGAAAATATTTTATTGTGTTCTGTGTTTTATTAACCCGGGGAGAATCAGACCAGTCACTCTCTGGCACTGCTCCCTGCCTGACCCACGAGCAGCCGTTATGCCCTGCGTGCTTTGGCGCATCACTGAGCCCACACGGCTACAGAAAGCAGTTCAAGGGACAGCTTTCCTCGTGAGAGATCCCCAGACAATGCCATTAGAAGAGGGCGTCCTAACTAAAGAACTAAAATCCTCGAGTCTCAGGATTCACAAGACCATACCTGCTGCTCACTCAACATCATTACAAAGCAGGAA